>NC_056725.1:1503901188-1504018688 GCF_019279795.1 Protopterus annectens
TAATAAAAGAATAAGAAAATACTAAATATCTATTTACAATAAACACCAGAGTGTTAATCACATGAAAAATTAAAATAACACAGATGAATAGATTCACACAGATACAGAACAACTCATTTCTCATATCTCATTTCTCTCTACTTTCACTGGCTTATGTGAGTAATCACAAAATCATCATTTTTGAAATCCCACCCCTTCAATTATTTAAATTTATTGGCCATCCTACAGTATTTCATAGTACCAAAATACAAAAGTGACCACCCCTTTCAATCCATCTTGCTGTTTTAAAAATAGTAACTCTCCACTAAACCTTAACTTTTTAAACAGGTAAAACTCAAGTTACCTACTTTCACATCTAACTTCTCTAGTGCACACTGCAGAGTGCATTCTTTTCAATCTTACCTTTAAGCATCCCTGTGACTAGCACTTTCTCTAATACCTGCTGGAAAGCACTAGGAAGCCTTAAACTCATACAAACACTGAACTCTCCTTGTTAACAAGGATAAATTAATAGTAGGCACTAAACAGCCTATAATTGCAAAGTACCTTGCTAAGGAAACAGCTCCTATACTTTACAAAGAAAAAAAAAAAGCCCCAAACCAGGCATGTCCAAGGGTCAGCTTCCAGTGATTTCTCCTGTCCACCTGGTGAATCTGGGCATACTGGGGCAATGCAGCAATTGTCTTATGTACACAGACAACCCTCTCCTCCTACCACCCAACACTACAACCTGTGAGAGATGCACTTACATAGCCAAAATGGAAGCAAAGCTCTCTCCACCCAAGATTGTGCTAAACAGTCAAGAGGAGAAGGTTAACACCCACACTACACCTCAAGCAACACATAGCCCTTCTAAACCCGCACCACCAACACCCACATATAGCAACACTAAATCCACATATGCAGAGGCCCTTAACTGTAACCTGCCCAAGCAACAAAGACCTCTGAAGCTGAAACACAAACAAACACCAATCACAACCAATGTGTCACATAGTTCACAACACCAGTGTGCCACCCAGCAACAGGCCCTAAGGCAAGACAATGTACCTAACACTTTAGTCATGGGTGACTCTATAGTCCGGCACACTGATGTCCCTCTCACCAGGTTGAATAAGGAGAAAATTACAGTCAGCTGCCTGTCGGGTGCCAGGATCCGCCACATAACGCATGCACTCAAGTCACTCCACAACAGGTACAAATATGACTCTGTCATTGTCCATGTTGGAGTGAATGACTTGAGACGTACCTCCCTGGACTACATGAAAAGAGACATGGAAGAGCTCTCAGATCATGTGGCCCAGGCAGGTATGACCCTAGCCCTGAGTAGCATCCTGCCTTCGCCCAGAATGATACCACAATATAAGGATAAAATGATTGACTTCAACAATTGGCTAAGCTTATGGTGTCATTCAAAGGGGATCCAGTATCTGTCTGCCTGGGATGACATGATTGACAGACCACGATGCTTTGCCAGAGATGGTCTGCACCTGTTGCCCCTGGGATACAGGTTACTGGCTAAGGCTCTTGCCACCCCTATAGTGCCTTTTTTAGGGAAACTTCAAAGGACAAAACCACCACCGTAACAGGTACAAGCATGCAAAATCTGAAGGTAATGCTACTCAATGCTAGAAGTCTAAACCTCAAAATGCACTCTCTCGAGGCACTCCTAAAAATGGAGAACATAGATATCTGTACAGTAACTGAGACCTGGTTCAAGGCTCCAGAGAGCACCCCTGCAATACCAGGCTACAACTCTTACCACACTTTTCGGCTACCAAACCAGGACCGAAACACTAAAGGTGGAGGAGTGTCAATATTCACCAAGAATATTCACACCACCAGGCTAGTTGGCCAACACAATGTGTCTGAAATTCTCCAAGTGCAACTAACACTAGGTAAGACAGCAATCCAAATTGTAGCTTGCTACAGATCCCCCACCATACCCCAAGATTCTCACTACACCTTTCTAAATATACTGGAAAATATTAAGATAGAACCAAACACCCTAATACTGGGTGATTTTAACTACCCTGCCATTAACTGGGAAAACTACTCATGTCCCAACACCTTTAAGAATGGTTCTTGGAATTCATAAATTCCAACGCCCTGGATCAACTAATCCATAGTCTCACCAGGGGCTCCAATATCCTAGACCTGGTCATTACCAACATGGGAAATCAATGCTCCATACCTATGGTCACCCCCTCATTAGTCAGGTCTGACCATAAGCTAATCACCCTTAACATCCACATCCCACCCCACCCCCAGTAAAGAAACCACAATAAAAAACTTCTCCAAAGCCAACTTCATGCTACTCAAGTCAGAAGTGACAAACGTCATGACACCCATGCAGACGGGAACTGAAAGTTCAACTGCTGAATCCTACACTAAGGCACTGTATGAGCACATCCACTCATGCATGAATCGTGCCATCCCAAATAGAACCAAAATATTCTCATCCAAAAAAAGGAAGCCAATCTGGTGGTCCCCTGCCATAAACAAACTTTACAACAAAAGGAAGAAACTTTTGCAGAAAAGAGGAAAATCCCAGGATGCAAAAAACTCCCTTACTAGCCTCAGTAAGAAACTGAGATGCCTCATAAAATCCTCCAAAGCTAGTTACGAAAATAAAATTGCCAAAGATTCCAAAGACAACCACAAAGCATTCTATAACTATGTCAAGAATCTAAATGGCAATGCTCAGATCTGCTCTGAGCTAAAACAGAATGGCATTAAATATACTGATCTGAAGGATATTGCCAATATCCTGGCAGATCGATTCAGTGCCAACTTCACCCCCCTCTCACCCCCTAAATGGCCCATCTCAATACCGGAAGATTGCCAAATTCCAGTAATAACAGCCACACAGGTACAAAACGCACTCTTTAAAGCCAAGAATACAGCATCCATGGGACCAGATGACATCCCGGGCTGTGTACTACATGAACTACAATATGAACTGGCACCTCACCTAAGTGTCATGTTTAATCATAGCCTCACCTCAGGTTTCATGCCCACTGAGTGGCGCAGAGCTACAGTTATCCCAATCCACAAGGGGGGATCCACCTTGGATCCCGGAAACTACCGTCCCATCAGCCTGACAAGCCTTATCTGCAAGGCCATGGAGCATATTATCATGGAACTTATAAACAAAGACATTAGCAACCTTCAAACATTGGATCCCACCCAGTTTGGGTTTGTGAAGGGCCAATCTTGTCTCCTGAACCTGATTGACTTCTTTGAATCAGTCTCCAGAGCCATGGACAAGGGTAAGGTGGTCCACACAGCCTATCTAGACTTTGCCAAGGCCTTTGACACCATCCCCGACTCTGGAATCATAGATAAACTTACTAAGTTGGGCATTAATTCCTATGTCACCCAATGGGTTGCTAAATGGCTTACTGATAGAACCCACACTGTAAAAGTAGCCGACTCCAAATCCAGCTCCAGACAAGTGACAAGTGGAGTACCTCAGGGTTCAGTCCTGGGGCCGCTCTTGTTTGGCATCTACTTCTCTGAAGTACAGGTCAACACTAAGGGACTCTGGCTAACAAAGTTTGCAGATGACTGCAAACTGGGAGCCATTATTGAATCCCCAAATGATGTGGATACTCTACAAAAGGGCCTTACAGAAACAGATGCTTGGTGCCAGAGCCATGGGCTCAAGCTCAATGCCAAGAAATGTATTGTTGTCCCTTTTGGGAAAAAAACATGTATCCATGAATTACCATATAGGTGGCAGTACACTAAACACAGAAAGTGTGATAAGAGACTTAGGGACACAGGTGGACAGTGGTCTCACCTTCGATAACCACATCGCCACAACAGTCAGGAAATCCTTCTATGTGGCACACCTCATCACGAAGGGCTTTTCATCCAGAAAAAAGGAGGTCATTGTCCCACTGTACTCATCCCTCATTAGACCCATTATAGAATACAATGCCCCATTTGGTATGTACCTCTCAAGACATCTGCAACAACTGGAAAGGCCTCAGAAATACCTCACTAAAAGAATCACAGGCCTAAAGCAGATGCCCTACGCTGACCGCCTTAAAAAACTCCAGCTATACTCTGTCGCATATCGTCTACTTAGAGGCGATCTCTGCTTAACATACAAGGCCATGTCAAACCCAGAGCTGTTGGACATGCTACACTTAAAGAAATCCCAATCCCTCAGAGCTACATGCTCCAGGGATCTAAACCTTGTCATCACAATAAACAAAACATGCTGGAGGGATAGGTTCCTGACCCAGAGACTCTCCAGACTCTGGAATAGATTGCCCATACATGTAAAGCAGAGTGCCTCTTTGGACCTCTTCAAGAGGAACCTTGACGATTGGATGGGAGAAAGGAAATTCACCCCAGGGATCACGTCAGTCGCCCTGCTAGACAGGGGTCCAGGAAAGTAAATAATGTGGGAAGAAATAGCCAGGGAATTGTTATGGCTAGGCTTGTATAGGCCCTAGGGCTGATAGCCTAGTACCAATCTATGAACCTATGAACAACAGTACTTAACTAATCTCACTATAGTTTCCTGACTGATCTAAATAATTACTACTTGCTGGTTACTTACTAAAGCATGGCAAGATGAAGTGGGTGAGAGATCCTTCTATGTCAGGTTCCAAAAAACTGATTGCTCTGAGACTTCTGTCTCGTCTAGTATTAAAACATCATTTCAGTCCTGGATTACAGAATAACATCCCATACATCTGGTCATCAGACTTCTGGTTCCCATACTACCCCCCTTTACTAGAAACTGAACCATAATCTCACACATATGTGCTACCACACACACAGGCAGAACTTTGCTAAGATGTGTTATAGCATCTGGAAGACATAAATCCACTTCAACACTTCCACCCTTCCAGGGTAGCAAATAGTTCACTGAAAAGGATAATACAGAAGGCTTCCTAGTACAGACGTTTTCCCTCTGGCTCTATTGAGAACTGTAAGATACAATCTTTATGGCCTAAACCAGATAATTTAATTTCATGATATTTTTCTAAAAGCTAGCTGGACTGAGATTAAACTCTTTTCTTCCAGTATCATCTGTTACAAAGTTAATTTCAACAGTTATAATACAGTTTGACATATAAGTGTATTTCTTTTTTCTGTGCAACAGGACCTACTTTTGGTATATTTTTAACAAAAGCAGCTTTGCAAATACATTTTCTACACAAGCACCTGTACAAATCAGTTTGATATACAAATGGCATATAATTCTTTACAAAACTCCAGCTAGCTATGCTGGCATATATTACACATCCACTGCCTTACTTCTCCTGGCATAGCTGGCATCACACATTGAATGAGGACATTCAGTTGGTTTTAACAAAGAGAAACATTTTACTGGTAAATATTTTAGGATAGTCAGTAGCTATCATTGAAGCAGGTACATTTGGATTATTGTAAAAGGTGGGATTTTTAGGTATTATTGGAGTTGTGGCATGGTTTCATAATGTCTTAACTCCTCTTAGTGATGGAGACTATATTGTAGGAACCTATCATGACTCCTGAGTGAATGTTCTAGAGAAGTGTATTTATTTGTTTTGAATTTTATCTTGAAATTGATAACTGAGATAGAGCACTAATCCCATTTGACCTATTTACATGACATTGTATTCAGAGTGAATGACAAATTGTAATATAAGCGTATATTATATACAGTGTGAATATAAGAGTTGGCTTGGGAGTATAAAGGCAATACATACATGACAATATATTCAGAGTAACTGCCAAAACACAATATATACATGCATTATATGCAAAGTGGATATCAAAGTTGGTACACTGAAAAAATCACAAAGAAAAGTACAGTCCAAGCAAGGTATGTGGAGGGAAAAAGGGTAAAAAGAGCTTGTTACATGTTGGTGTAGCTGTGAATAGTCCAGAAGCTAGTGTGGGGAGGGTTCATTCTTGATAAATTTAAATAGTTGAGTGGTGAGCAGAAAGTCAGTAGGTTGTTTCACAGGTAGCCAGTTAGGTTTTTCAATGTTTTTGCAGTGGTATTCATTTACTGGGGAGAGAGTGATGAATCTGCATATGGTATTTGAGATGGGCTGAATAGTGGAAGCATTTCATTTGGGGGGGGGTTCCAGCTGAGGCAGTAAGATACCTTAGTGTATGGCATTTCTACATAGTCTGAATAGAAAAGGAGAAAAACTATTAGCCCAGAACAGGAGAAAGATGATTTATGTGTACCTAGTACACGTGGAGTTAGAACTTTAAGAAGGGGTCTAACCAAATCCCTTGGCATTTAAAGGAAGTGACATTTTCAATAATGTTATTCAGATGATTGCGTATTTGTAGAGGTCTGGAGAAAGTAAAGAGCTTTTGCTTTGTTCCAAAAAGCATAGTTTGGGTTTTAGAGGAGTTAATCAATAATTGTTTATCACTGACCCGTTGAATAAGGGATGAAAATCAGCCTGAAGTTTGAGTTCAAGAGAAGAGATAGTGTGGTTGAAGTTGAAGAAGACCATGTCATCAGCATAAAGCAGGACAGGAATATGGGTTAGGTGAAAAGGGAGTTTATTAATGTAGACAGAAAAAAAGAAAGGTACCAGGATAGATCCTAATGGGACAACGTTTTGCAGAGAGGCTAAGGAGATGTTGATGAGCTGAGTAGAGACAGTTAGGTAAGTCGTTTTTGAGCCAGGGTAGTGTGTTATTGCTAATGCCTATTTCAGTGAGATGGTCTAATAGAAATGAATAAATAACAAGATCAAAGACTCTGATGAGGTCAATAAAAATGTCTCCAGTAGTTAGGTCTTTGTCCATTCCAAGAGGAAAGTTGTCACTGACAGTCTAGCTGTGGATGTACTGTGACCAGACCAAAAGCCATGCAACTTTTGAGACAGAAGGTGGTACTGGTTGATATAATGAGTTGCAAGTATCTCTACTAGGATAGGCAGACAACAAATGGGTCAAAAGTCTGAAGTATTTGAAGGATTGGGTTTCTTAGGGAGAGGTTTTACAGTGGCATTTTCCAGCTATTGGGCATAATATTAAGTGTGATACACAGGTTTAAGGTGTGTTTAGGGGGTTAAAATGCTGTCTCTATAAAGATGAATAAACTAAACATGAAAGCTGCCAGTACCAGAGGGCTTTGAATTTTCATCTGTTCGAACAGAGTGTGGATAGATGTCCTTGGATGTCATAGTTCTGAAGTAGAATGAAGGGATGTTTGGAGGGTGGTGGGAGTGGCAGAGGCAGTTTGGGACTGGCTAGTGAAAATGATGGGAAGGTTGCTAAAGTGAGGAAGGAAAAAAGAGGCAGAAAGTTGAGAGTCTGGGGAATTTATGGAGGGAAACTGAAGTTGAAATTTGTGCTTGAGTATTGGACAGTAAGAATTCTACAGAAGGTTACATACTAAGGTAGGAAGAAGGAAAGAAGCACAAAGCTTGATGAGGAACCAAAAGTATTTTTCTATGGCAGCACAGTGATGTTCTCTCCAGTGTGATAGGTTTATAAACCTAAATGTTTAATTTTCTGTTTTCTAAAGTAAAGTGGAATTTATATTGGAGCTGAATGCAAAGATGGAGAGCCTGTATTTGAGTCTTGAAATAAGCAGGTTAAGCACGGTATCTGTTCTGGTGTTGGGAGAGAGAAGATTCTAAAATGTGCGTGCTAGTCTTAGTTGGCATTGTAGTTCTGTATGAGCTTGGAAGGTGAGAATCTGGTCAATGAGAATATGTAGACAGCATTGTTGTTGACTGGGAAAACTTAAGTGCTTATAATGAACAGAACAGTTGTTGGCCTTCACAGCTGATGAGGGGGAGGGGAGGTTTCATCAATTGGGATACCAGGTGGAGATGTTAATAAACTGTGAAAATAATGAAAACAATAGTGTGGAAATTCTAAGTCGTGAAAGTTTTTTTATATATAATTATAGTGACTTGGATATTGAACCTGCACATTTTGAATTGCTAAATACGTTTTTTTTCTTTTGCTCCACATTTTAGATTGGACATTGTGAAGGCTTTACTTGAAATTATACACTAGGCAATTAAAACTGAATGTTTATTTTTCCAACCAGATGAATCAGATTAGTGTCACCCCTATTATTATGAGAAAAAGTACTTTTATTCCACCCCCTAATCCTTGCATCAACTTGTTTGACCAAACTTGTGAAAACGAATGTAGGAAATTGTTTAACAAAAGGTTGAATTTTTTTTGACAATTTATCAATTGATGAGAAAAAATGTTTAAAGCAATTAGTTGAAGGTTAAGAATATAGGATTATGAAGTCATATAAAGGGGGAAGAGTGGTAATCATGATGCAAATTGATTATATTTTTACAATGTATGAGATTCTAAATGATGAAAATACTTATATAAGAGTCTCAGAAAATAAAATTGCTACAGCATATGTAAAAAATGACTGGATGTTATATATGATTCTTTTTCCCAGGGAGTGATTGATAAGGTTGAACTCAACTATGTAACAGTTGATTCTTCTGTTATACCTTCAATTTTTGGGATCCCCAAAATTCACAAAAACTTCAGCGTTCCACCTTTAAGACCCATTTTTGCAGTGAGAGGATCCATAATAGAACCATTAGCTGCCTTTATTGATTACAATTGTAAGACATCACTGAGGAACAGAACATATATTTTACAAGATTCCTGGCATTGTTTGGAGTTATTAAGGGACCTTAAATGTGATGTTGAGTATGTTTTTGTAACTATAGATGTCACTCATTTTTTTTCAGTTATACCGCATGACATAGGTTTGGAATTTTTTCAAAATAGTTTAATGGAAGTGGAAAGACTACACAATGTTAAAACAAATTTGATAGTGGAACTGATGGAAATTGTGTTAAACAATAAATTCCTTTATTTTGAAGGAGAATATTTCTATCAATTGTCTGGAGTGGTGATGGAGGCCCCCATATGCGCTAATTTGGTCTTAGCAGAATATGAAAAGTGTTTTGTGTTTACCTCTCTTTTTATGTCCAAAATATTGTTATTTTTGCATTTTTAGATGACATTTAGGTGTTAGTGAAAGGCAAAATAGATGAAATTGGTGATTTTGTAGATTATTTAAATAGTACAACCTCTTTTTTAAACTTTACTTACAAGTCATATCCTAGTGAAATTTAATTTTTTTTTTTATTTTATTTTTTTTTTTTGTACAAACAGAATGGTACTAGTAATCTTTGTTCAAATATTTATAGAAAAAAACATGCTCTAATGCATTTCTTCACTACGATAGTTGTCATCCACTTCATCAAAAAAGAAGCGTGGTGAAAGGACAAATGATAAGGTTATCAAGATTGTTGAGCAATGATGTAGAGTTTGTACATAAGATGGTAACCTTGATAGGGATGTTTAAAGATAGAGGCTACCCACAGAAGTTTTTATTAAAGATTAGAAATAAAGTTGTTAAGAAATGTAAGACAAGATTTACTCCTATTTTAATGTCAAGTCAAGGGCTGGACATTAATGTTACACCCAAGGTTGAGAAGATTGGTGCAATGGTTTTACAATAAAACCAGGAAGCACCTTTAATTGTGACCATTTTAAACACTTGTTGGGATTTAACAATTCCAAATGATTTGAAACTAATTTAAAAAAAAAGACCACAGATAACTTACAGTAGGGGAAACAAATTAAAGATGTTAGAAAAATAGAAAGTTAAAGGGTTAGGTAACCATAGATCAGAAATGAAGAAATGTGGAATGTGTAGATATTGTAAGTGTATTAATGATGGCCCGTATTTCTCTATTTACAGTTACAATAGGAGTATCCAGTATACTAGACGGTATAACTGTAACACCAAAATGGTGGTGTATGTAGCAACATATATGAGCTGCCCAGCATTCTATGTGGGGAAAACCTCATGTAAAATTAAGGATAGAATTGCTGAGCATATTAGGGACATGAAAAATAATAAAACAAGCAATGTGTTGTACATGCATAGTGAAAATTTAATAATTTTAGAAAGTTTTTATTTTTTATTATTGATAGAATTTGGGAAGATGAGAGAGGTGGTTACTTTAAGAATTTACTGGAGGTTAAAGAAAGAACATGGCAAAAAAGATTAAACACCAGGGAATACCCTGGTGTTAATGATTGTTGCTCTATAACTAGTACTTTAAGAATGAGAGCAAAGCAGATTTAATGACCGTTTATTTATATATTTATTTATTTGTGTGAAATTTTACTGCTTTTGAGAACTTTATTATACATACACCTTTGTTTTTTGGAGAGGCTTGCATATAGATTTTATCTATGTGCTTTTACTGATACTGTTCTTAATATTGTACTGGTGGTTATATTTTAATGTTTTTAATGTATGTATTAAGCCAGAGCTTGATGCTCGCCCTTTTAAATAAATGAAATGTTAAATTGCTGGTTAAGTAATTTAATTATGTATTTCTTAATTGTTTTTATTGATTGTTGAAATTTGAATATAAAATGTGTGAATGTTTGTTTTATTGTATTGAGAACTTGAGAAAGTGTAGGTGTACTACGGAAAACCTCTTGTCTATATTAAATTACTTTTACAGGCGTGATAGTCATCTGGAGTTTTTTCTTTATAATATTTTTAATGTACTAAACACTGGTACCCTGTTAGAGATTTAAGTAGTTATACCACTTTAAGTAGAGTTTGTTAAATGTTTATATGTATTTTTATATATTTCATATTCATATATGCTAAAGCTGTTGCTTAATACTGTTTAAATACTGAGGAAGGGGGCAGAGAATTACTTAACCATCCAATTTTTAATGACCATCCCCAGGATTTAATAAAATCCATGTAGGCACAGTGTAGAGCCTACATGGAATGTATCTATGTACATGGCCACGGTTCTCCCTTGGCAGTGCATAATGTATATTAATGATGGCATGCTACTGAAGGAGATCCGAGGAACACAGATATTGAGTCAGTGTAGGGAGAGGTGTAGTGGCTAACCATGGCTGCAGATGACTCTGAGGCTTCCTACAATGCTCTCTGCCACTGTTGTAATGTTGTGAAGTGTGTCAAATGTGGAATATATCATTTCAATGATGTGTTATGTGTCCCCTGTTTTATTTTAATATTTATTGTTTTTAACTGCATGTTTGCATGGAGAGCAGCAATGCCAAGCTGTGCTCAGATAGAGACAGCTGACACCTGCCAGACATCTAAAAATAGGCACTGGATGTAATTAATAATCAGAATTACATCTATTTGTATTTTTCAATTTTTTTTAATTGCCGTTTGTGTGGTGCTGAGTGCCACAAAGCTGAGAGGAGCTTATAGATACATACATAGGCGACACCTGCCAGACATCTAAAAATAGAAACCGGATGTAATTAATTATTACTGTAAAGTTTTGTTTACGTGTGTTTGTGCAGTGCAGTGTCCAGCAATGCTTACATGTAGCACAGTAGTGTATGTGAAGGTATACCAATTTTCATAATATCCAAGTAGTTAAATGGGTAGCATTGCAGCTATATGTGTACTAGGTCCTGGGTTGAATCCATACCAGGCAGAACATGTCTGTAATCTGCCGAACAATTTTTCTAGTATTTAATAATAAAATTGTAAAATGTGGTACTGCTGTGCTTTGCTGAGCTCAGCTCAATCATGCTAAGCACTGCATAAACTTGTTAATGGCTGCTAATGTTTGTGTGATGCTACACTTCACTAAACCAGGATTGTACAAGTTCTCACGCTGCTTAGCTTTGCTTATCTGGTTTGTGAGCTGCTAAGCAATGCGGCACTTTTTTGAATGTTGCTAAATTATTTGTAAGGATGGAAAAGCACCCTATATTAAGTGCAATAGCCAGGAATTCTGCAGAGTCCATTGGAGTTCAATCAACTGTCAGTATGGCTGGTGGTGTTGGGAAAGGAGTGGGCTTTTGGGTGCAGTGGTGGAACATTCAGGAGTTCAGGGTCATGGTTGGGCTCCTTGTAAAAAAACATGACGATAGGCTGCTACAGGACAATTTACAGAGCTCAGAGTGTAAGGCAGAGGCCTGGGACTGGTTATCCAGAAAACTCACCAGTGTTACTCCTATCATCTGCACAGGTGAGCAGTGTTGTCACTGCCATGATGACCTGAAAAGGTAAAAGAGGGGAACTTTGGACATTTGGGTCCAAGAAGTGAGGACAGGAATGTCCCACAAGTATGTAAGTATGTTTTCTGCTGTCTTAACAAAATGCAAGTTGAATGCTTGCAAAACGGGTATGCATATGGTGTGCTTCTCTCCTAACAGCTGCAGCTGACAGGGCTTGCAATGCTGAGTCCCATGCTGGGTGCCTGGCCAGGTTGCACCATGAGAGTGGTGAGTATGGATGTATTATGCCAACTGTACTGCAAGAAGCAAGAAAGAGTAAAACATTAACTGCAATAAAGTATATACAATAAAGTATATACAATAAAGACTGCAGAGCAATAATTGTAAAATTAGAGCTGTAGTGTAATACATGTGGAATTAGACCTGCAGTGCAATAAATGCATAATAACAACTGTAGTTCAATAAGAACAAGTAACAATAGCAATAACAGCAAGGAGAATGGTGTACATCAGAATTGTCTTGTCATAACCATTGCAGTAGAGCTGTATTCATTGAGTCTGTAAGGTAAGGTTGCTGTAGTCAAGTATAACACTGTAATAGCTGTAGAATGCAAATCTAATGGCTGCAAATTGTATTGCTTAACTCATAGTACTGTTCAAGGCTGTCTCTAGACCAATACTGGTCACATAATGCTCTGTCTTCCACAGGCTGCAGGTAATAAAGGTATATGGGTGAGGTAGCCCACTCCACGGCTAGATATTGTATGTGGACTTCACAGATATTTCAGACCAATAACAATAATATGTGTTCATCAGTATTGTTGAAACTGAAATAAAGCTGTAGTAATATATGCAGTATGGTTGTATAACATGCATTCTATTATCACTGCAGTCTAGTATAACACTGTAACAGTAACAGAATGCTAAAGGAAAGTCCTGAAACTTGTATTACACTATTCATAGAATGTTTCCAGGTGATCTCCAGACAAGTATCAGTCACTCTGTAGTCTGTAGTGACTCAGTACCTCAGTCTGTTAAATTCCTTGTACACAGTACATTTTTGCCACAGACAGTCCTGGGTTCAAATCCATAGCTATGCAACACTACATTTTCAGTATCAGTCATGTAATGCTCACAATTTATCCCTCCCCAAGAACACAAAAATGTTATGGGTGAGTTAGCCCATATTATGTGCAGATATTGTGTTTAGATCTCACAGAATGTTACACTCAATAGCAAGAATGTGCTCATCAGCATTGCTGATTCAGAAATAAAACTGTAATCACAGTATGGCAGTATCTCTTGCATGTTTTTACAATGCTGCTGCAGTCAATTATTAAATTATTTGCAGATGTCCCCTGCAGTCACAACTAGTGGGTTCTACTCCCATGCCTGCCAACTAAGCATTGACAGATGTCTAGTTTAATTACTGTACACAAACATGCCTCTCATGTGTCACAGTTTCTCACAATGTAATTAAAACTGACTAATCCATCTGTCATATGTTAACCAGAGAAATTACTACCTGGAATGCAATGTATTACCAAATCCATTTACAGAACACCCTGGCAGTTATATAAGTCACATTATGTGAAACCATTCTGAGTAGTTCTGTACCTGCATTTGTTAGTGCTTGGCCCTTATTGTCACATGCTATCAGCTTGAGAGGTATGTATATGCTACAACAGCTATAGGAGAATTGCAGTCACTGTAATCACAACTGTCAGTACACACCTGTAGAAGTATGTATGAGTAGTGTTGTCAGGGATATCATCTGCAGTGTTACTAATAGAATGTCTTTTTTTCTCTCTCTCCCCATCGCTTATCTTAATTTATTCATTATTCTAATGTATTATTATGATTTAATATTAATATAGTGTGTTAAACTAACTATATTTTGGAAAATGTGGTTGATTATTGTTATTTTTTTTATGATTCAATATTAAAATATTTTGTTAAACTAACTGTTTTATTGGCCTTACCATTAATTACACACCGGCTTGCTGTTACCATACTGACTGTTTTGTTACATAATGTTGTGTTGCACATAATATACATTAATATGTATTTAGATTAATAAATATGATGTTCTATTCTGTTAATACTAACAATGGCTTGGTTATCACTAACCATAACTTATTACTTTACCTCATTTATCACAGCACATTAAGGTAGGCTGGTTCCAGCTGATCCTCCTATCTTGCCTCATCTGACCATGTCACCAGGTCCTAGCA
Source organism: Protopterus annectens (assembly GCF_019279795.1). Classification (NCBI taxonomy): domain Eukaryota; kingdom Metazoa; phylum Chordata; order Ceratodontiformes; family Protopteridae; genus Protopterus; species Protopterus annectens. The sequence continues at coordinate 1,503,915,431 of NC_056725.1, forward strand.
CATCTGGGACCCAGACCAGTGATGCTTCCCCTGCTGACCCTGCACTACCTGCTGTGTTGGGTAGTACTGCCCCCAGGGATGGGGCCCAGTCCTCCTCTGGGAGTGGTGGCAGAAGGAGAGTTTTCACCCAGATGAGCTACCAGTCCTGGTGGGCAGGATAGTCCACTGTGGCTATGACCATCACCTGCACTGGATTGAGGGCATGCTGGCTGACCTGATGGGGCAGCATCACCCTGGTGCCCAGCCTCAAGCACAGCCACCCTCGGCAGTGAAGGATCAGTGCTGGCAGTCCCATGGGTGGGGACATGAGTCACACTACTGCCATCTGGAGGCACATGGGACCCAGATTCCACAACACCATCCCTATCACACACTGCCCTTGTCTGCTGTCTTGTCTGTTTGCAAATGCATCCTCACCTACCCAACTTACCTACCCCACACACATACCTATGTCCCTTCCCCAACATTCCAATCACAAATTAAAAAAATGGGCACCTGTCCCAAAAAAAAATATCATCCCATAGATAGCTCTCCATTTCACACACATGTCCACTGCACACATGTAATTCAGTCCAATTGGCTTGACAATGCAGTTATGTTGTCCTCACCCCTCTATCTGGAGTTTGAGAATCTTAATTCATCTATAAATCTGTCAAAGTGCACAGTTGTTGCCATACAAGAAATGGATAGCTATTGTTCTTTCCTACACCCTTCCTGCACATCCATCTCTGCCTTTCAATGTGTTTTCCCACTTCTTTCCCACATTTCACCACTTTTCTACCTCCCCTTTTTTCTTTTCTTTATTTTTTTAGCACAGAGCTGCGAGGCATACAAGGCATATCATGTCACGCAGCTACGCTAAGCTCAGCTAAACGCAGCTATAATGAGTATATGTGTTTCTCACATTGTAAGTTACATGTACAAAGTAAATGCTTCTGCCATGTTTCTATCCTGAGCCCATCACACCTACAGCAGTGCAAAAATACATCCATAGGAAACCATGCGCATACTGATGGATGTCAAAAATGGTTGTCACAGCCTGTATGTGTGCACACATATCTTGAAAATACAGCTGCTACAGCACTGACTCAGTAGCTCAGCCTGTTAAGTAACTTGTGTACAGTGTATTTTGCCACACACAGTCCTGGGTTCAAATTCAGTGTTGTGCTGCATTTCAATTACATTACTGTGAATGCAGCAATTAATGGATCACTAATATACCCTTTATCCACACAAAGCATCGCAAATTAAATAACTACTTTTCAGTGCATGAAGTCTCAGGCCTACAGGTAGGGATACAATTCACATAACCAGATAGTAGTACTATATGTTGCCTAGTACTCTGTTATTGACACAGTTGCCTGCCATATGTACCTTAAATACATGTCTTAATTGGAGTGTAAAGGATGCTCTCACTCTGGCACTGCCTCTACAACAAGGCTGACACAGCTGGCACAGATACACCTACAGCTTGTTGTCCTCCAAAGTGTTCACACTCTCTGCCTATATTTATTATCTGCAGCAGATCCTGTAATGTGTTCCCCTTGTGTTGTCTTTCAGAAATAATGTACCACAGAAGACACCCACCATTCTTGGATGCAGAGAATTAGATAATCTTGCAAGGACTAAGGCAGCATCATAACATCCTACTATCCAGGGGGAGACATAATAGGAAACAGCGGGCTGAACTTTGGTCAGACCTTGTCCATGACATTAATGCCATGGGCCAGCAGGGCAGGACACCGGCAACAAATATGATTAATGCTGCACATTGACGGGCAGCGGATATAGCCAGGGATCATGCTGTCACTGGTGGAGGGCCTGCAGCGAAACAACAACTCTTGGCCACTGAGGAACTCTTGGTGTACCTAGAAACAGGGGACAGCTCCCAGGCATCCATCATGGGTTCCTACTGGAACACCGAATTTTCAATTGTTTGAATCACTAAAGGTCGACCTTTAATGATCAAACAATTGAAAATTTGAAGTCTTCAAAATAAACATTACAAAAAAAAAAAAAAAAAAAAAAAAAAGTAAAGGATTGCCTGGACCAATGATATACCATTGGTGATTCTCCCCATCAGTATGTGCATGGTTTTATATGGATGTATTTTTGCACTGCTGCAGGTGTGATAGGCTCAGGATAGAAACATGGCAGAGGCATTTATTTTGTTTATAGCACTAGCTATAAAATGGTTCCAGTCCTGCTTAAATAACAGACAACAGGCTGTACTTTGGCATAACATTCTATCTACCCATCTGCCTGTTAACATTGGTGTTCCTCAAGGGTCTATATTAGGACTTCTCCTGTTTTCTGTATTTATCAACGACCTTCGCCTAGCAGTCCCCCAAGCTACATTCATACAATGTGCAGATGATTCCACACTTATATGCTCCGCCACATCTATATCTGAACTTCACTCCCTTACCCAAAATGTGTTTAACACAGTTGAACAATGGTTTACACAGTGCTGTCTCCTTCTGAACCCCAAAAAAACTAAACTCCTCTTTTTCACTCCTACTTGTAAGTCCCCCCCAATAGACTTCACAGTAACATCCAATAATAGTACTCTCATATCCCCAGATCCAACTACCAAACTACTAGGTATCACATAGATAACAACCTTAACTTTGACACCCATATTAACAATACTCTAAAATCTGTTAATAGAAAACTAGGCTCTCTCTACAGGTTCAAACCCTTCCTCTCTCCTGCAGCTAAAATAACTATTGCTCACACCCATCTAATTTCTACTCTCCTCTATGCCTCACTCATATATACTAATCTCTCTAAAAACAACCTTAATAAAATGGAAAACTCCTACAATAGCATAGCCAGATTTGCTACAGGTAACCCTTTCAGAACCCACCACTGTTTTAATCTAAAGCAGCTAGGATGGCTTGAACTACAAAATCAGCTTAAATTCCACCAACTGACCATTGCCCATAAAACCCTTTACCAACCTACCAATACCCCTATAATATCTACCCTCATTACCCCCTGCAACAATCTAAAGACCTTATGATAATCACATAAACTTCTTGTAAATATTTGTAAATCAAACAACAGGGCTGGGGACTCTCTTTTCTTTAATACTGTTGGAAATTCCTGGAACCTTCTTCCTAACAAACTTTCCTCTCTTCCCTCTATATTATTCTTTAAAACCAAATTGAAACTTTTCCTCAAAGCACACTGGTTGTGCCCCTGTACTAAACCTGACTGATCAACTAGCTCTTCTTACTTGGTTCAACCTACCCTCCTCTTCTCAGTAATCAAGTTCCTTTTCTTAATAACAACTTAACTTGTCCTTCTATACTATTACTTACATCTTCAGAATCTCATTAAGTAGACTACTTTTACTAATATATTGTATATTTTCAGCTCCTACTTTTTCTTTATGACTATTTGTATACTAATATATTATATAATTCAGCTGCCATCTTTTTCTTTATGATGTATTGCAACTACATTTTGTATTGTACTAATTGTATCTGTATATTTTGCACTATGTTATGAACGAATGACCTCTTTGATTATTCTCTGTACTGCACCTGCAATGTTCATTGTATACATTAATTTTTGTATATGTGATTTTGTTTATTTCCTCGGAGCTTATCTCCCCGGGCCTCTACTGAAAATGGACATATATCCAGTTAGACTAGCCCGGTCAACAAATGTAAAATAAAATAAAAATAAAATAAAAAAATAATTCTATTAAAGCAGTTGTATGGGTACACTACTGTGATGGGGGTGGGGGAACAGCAGCACATGATCTAATGGGATATACAGTAATCCAAATATCAAGTGAGTCCACTTTTTAACATCTCCCTTGACTGATGTAGTGCATATTCCAACCATGAGGCCTAATGAATATTAAGGAACACATACTATTCAAATGAGTATCTGTAGTCCCATGTGGATGTTACATCTGTCCAATTAGCCCACTATATTTCCTTGTATGACAGCATCAGATCGATACATATGATATGATATATTATAGTAATCCTTACAATTAGTGCGTAGCTTAGAGACTTACCTTGCGAATGCAGCATTTGCGAGACCTGTAGTTCAGGGCTGACTCTGTAGGATGCAAGCAATACACAACCAATACATGGATAGGTACAGGTTGTGTGTGTTGCCTGGCATCAACACATTTACTATATGTATGTGAGTAGGGGTAAGGTGCCAGTCCCTAGGGTCCTAGGTTGTCACTGAATGTGCTATACGTTGTCTCTTAGCCAATACAAGGGTGTACTGGACATGCTTATGTCTGCCTACAGGGACATCATTAGAGGGTTCTTCCTCCAAGTCCTCTTGTGAGTATGACTGTGGTGACCTAGGCACTGGTGGGGGACTGTGTATCACTTCTTTTGCTGATCCTGCTGCAACTGTTTCTGCAGGATCATATTGTGTAGCATGGCACATACTGTGAACATATGTGCACATGTGGCTGGAGAGTACTGCAGGGCTCCACCAAATATATCTAGACACTGGAACCATGACTTCAGCAGCCCAAACACATGCTCTATGATATTCCTAGCTTGTGTGTGTGTGCCTAATTATGGTGTTCTTACATGGGTGTGATTGTGCATTTCTGATGAGTGTCATCATCCATGGTCCCAGGGTGTAGCCAGCATCCTCCACTAAATGGCTGTGTGGGATGTCCCCCCTAGCAAACATCTGGTACAGTTGTGACATGTGCCAGATATGAGAGTCATGATAACTGCCAGGGCTGCCAGCACACTCATTCATGATAATGCCCTGGGCACTGCACACAACCTGGCAGTTGATGGAGTGGTACCCCTTGTGGTTGATGTAGAGTCTACTCTGCTCACTGAGTGGTGGTTTGTTGTGTACATGAGTACAATCTATGGCACCCAGTACCTCAGGGTAGTGTGTTACATGGTAGAACTGTTGCAATTTGCTGGCCCTCACCTCAGGGGTGAGGGGAAAATAAATATGCTCACTGACATGTGGTAGCATGGCATCCAGGAAATGGTGGAGTATCATGGATGCAAATGCCTGTGAGACCCCATAACATTTCCCCAGTTGGTCTTTGGAAGGTACCTGTGGCTATTATCTTAATGGCTACACATACCTTTGTTTCCAATGGGATGGGTTCCCCTCTGTTGGCTATGGATCTGAGTTGAGGGTGGCCGAGCTCAGTGAGTTCTTGTAGTATGTCCCTGTCCACCCTCTAGCACTCTACAATGTCTAGCTCATGTAGCTCCAGGATGTTTACCCTGGGCCTGAACACTCTTCTCTTTCTCTGCCTATTGTCAGCAGCACCATCAATAGCATTTACTTTGGCATCTAGCACATACAGATGTAGCAGACCTGAAGCAGCCCCTAGCATTCTTTCACTTACAATTCCCAAGTCTGTACTCTACTGGTGCAGAGTATGGGTGAAAAATCATAATGTAGGGTGTATGCATACTTTATAGTGCTCTTCTGTAGGTGCTAACGGTGTGACTGGCTACCTATGATGCATTCCACCTGCCTAGTATATCATTAACATTGTTTACTGGCCCTAGTTCAAGTTAAACAAGGGTGACAACTAATTAATACATCATTGCTTTTTAGATACTCTCAGCAATGTGGCGTGCCATAAAAACACATGGCACGCCAGTAAAAAAAGGTTAGCAATCACTGGACACCTCCTCCCCCAAACTTTCCAGGCTCAGCATAGTGGCAAGCTGTGCAAACACACAGAAATGCACACTCAGTAGGTAAACATAGCATAGATGTCAGTGGACACACCCCACAAACTTTCCATTCTCAGCACAGCGGCGCACCATCCAAACACCTGGAAACACATACCCCATAGGTAAACATAGCTTAGAAGTCAATGGATGCTCCCCCCAAACATTGCAAACAGGCACAGCTAAGCTCCAATCAGCTTAGTAGGTCTTTGACACACCCTTTCCTGATGTCAGCTACCTCCTCTGTGGGCACAAACATGGTTCTCTACCTACACGGAGTGGATATGTGGGCACGTGTACCCCATATTGCTATTCAGTAACTCTACATCATCTGCATAGGGATCCGTGCTTACACCCTGGAAACTACACACTTCCAAACCCTACCACGTTAGCAATAGCACCAATGCACCATTGTAGATATTCCACAAAGGGTCCAGTAATACATTTCTGTATCATAATACTGATTCGTTTTTTCCACTTTTATTTTTTCTTTTATATATAAGGCATGTTTGTGCACTGCGACACACCATGCAAAGATGCCCAGATTATCAAAGTAATTTTTGTGACACCCAGAAGGTAGTTTCACTCATTTCTGTCTGTGGTACGCCATTTCTGTCCATCTATTTACACTTTTACAGCCCCTTTTGGCTGTCTACATTCCTGTACATGGAATTTTTCCGTGTACACTGCGGACACTGACATAGGCTCTGCAAGGCTGCTTATCTGCTTGCTAGGTCACTCTACTTGCCTCATTTGCATGAGATTCACCTCTTTATGAAGTGATTTGCATGCCATGGAACTTCCCATGTTGGTGCGTGCATGTGTACCACCCAGCAGTGCTTACTGGATCGCAAACCTGCTGACTTTCATGTAAGCAGACTGGTACGATGTCTACACAGTAAAAAGGACAGTGTAGGCATTATTAAAGTCCCCCCATGTGACAATTGCATCAGTTATTTAAGGGCATTTTCATTTTGCTTTTTGGTTAATTACTCTGATGAAGCCCTGGAAAAGAAGGGTGAAAGTGTTTAGTCCTTTAGTGTGTTTGGTTTTAACCTTTATTTTTTGCATTAAAATGAGTTCCATTTTAATCCAAAAGTTTGTGTTGTTACTTTTATTTTTTTGGTTAAAACTTAAGTGCTATTGGGTCTTGAATATTTAAAGGGTTGAGTGAAGACCTAGCAAGTTTTTCTGCAGTTTTAAGTTGCACAGATTGCGTCTTGTTAATGTTGCTTTGTAGTTTGTTTTGAGAAAGAAAGTTTCAAAGGCTTGAAAACTTTGGCCGGACTGTGGACTGGAGAAGAGGGAGTTGTAATTGTTTGCAAAACGTAGTGGATGGACTATCCACTATTGGTGGCCTCTGTAGCTCTTTCAAAGAAATCAACTTTTTTTGTGTGTTCTATGACCTTACTGGTGATCCTTGTAAGACTTATGGGTCACTAGTTACCTGGATCTGTGATGGGTTTGACCTTATGCATTGGTATCATGATAGCAGTTCTGCAAGAATCTGTTACATAAACAGTTTTAGAAGTAGACATGTTAAGCTATATACTTACCAGGAACAACAGGGGATGTTTTCTTGGCCCATGCACACATTGTTCTTAGTTCTTAGTTTTAGACAGGGTAGCTAGTTTCTCAACTACTGTGATTCTCATAGGAGAAGTAGTTTGGGGAGTAATGTGTGGAACACTGGGGTATGTGGGAAGACAGCAACTGGACCCAGATTTGTCTGTTACAATGTTGGTAATGGCTTCAAGATCAGACTTAATGGCACTGTTACATACTGCTTACAAACAGTGCAAGGTATATTATCTGAGATTATAGATAAAATTACCTTATCATTGCCTTTGGTGGGGGTGGCAATCTAACATTCAAAATTATCCTTAAACTTTCTACTGGTAATGTAATGTTGAGCCCTTTGCTAGACTAGTCTATATAATTTTCATGCTGTAAGCAGGATGGACATTTTATTATATATAGATATATAGCAAGTATTTTCTGCCATCATACAATTTGTTTATGTGAGAATTCCACCATATGGATCTTTATTGTGAATTTCTGTTTATAGTTATAACAAATGACAACACAATGGCAATGCAGTTTTTCATATGGAAATAGAATTCAGAGGCATAGACAATGGCATTAACACTATGACCATTGTTGAAACATTCCCATTTAATCTTTGTCATTTTGCTAGTAAATGATAGGAGATGGACTATAATACAGTAGGATTCATGCTGTCAGAACTAACAGTTCCATAGAAGATAGCTGCATGATGCTTTCATTTTACTGATGGAGGAAGAGATGTATGGAGAAATACAGGTAGGGGAAATATTTCTTGTAAGGACAAGGTCACAAAGATTTGCATCTCTGATAAGGAAAAGGACAATTAGGTCTAGGAAATAAGCATTAGCAGAATTTAGAACTCTGTGCACATTTATTATTGGCAGCATACATTTTTCAGTTGATGGATAGGTAGTTAAATTGACAAATGAGATGTTTGCTAGATTTACATCATATAGCCTGACTTTTTTTTTTGTCCCAGTCTCCCTTGGTGACCATTGAACTTTGGCCTCCTTTAGCCCATTGGTTCCCCGAGGTGAGTGCAGAGGGGTGAGGGGTTTCTCACTAACCTCACAAACACACACACACACACACATATATATATATATATATATATATATATGTGTGTGTGTGTGTGTGTGTGTATATGCATCTATATATTAGCTTCACAGGTACTTACTAGTATTGACCCTTAGCTTCAAATTCCCATGTTAGCTTTTATCCCTTGTATTTTTTGTATGAATAACCCAGATGTCGACAGAACAAGTATATGTCGGGGCATTCATTTGTTACTCCTATCCATGAGAGACATGGGTGATAAACAGGGATTAATTTGTGGTTTACCATTTAGTCATTCAAATTATGTTTGAAAAGAGTAAGAGAACTACTTCACTTTAAGTTGAGTGGAAGACAGTTCCATAGAAGAGGTATTCTCTGTATTACATATCTATCCCTCCAACATGTCCTATTTATATTGCAAAAGAGATTGAGATCATGTAAATGGGTGTCCATGCTACCACTGGACTTGCAAATGTGTAACAGATCTGACAGGATAGAGTTTGTTGAGGCTGTATATGTGTAGCAGATGTCAGATTTTAGTGGCCTGTATAATACCAAGAAGAGGCATAGGCTTTGATATGGCCTGCATAGTTTTTTGTGTTGAGCAAGCATTCCTGTCACTCCACTATGACAAGTTTTTGGACAGATACATAGTGAATGGATCACTATATTTAGTGATTGACCTGATGAGAGATGAGAATAGTACAATGATTACATACCTGGGCCTGGATGCCATATCTTAGATATAAGCTATGCGATGAAAAAGGACTTCCTTACAGTAATGCATACATGGTGATTAACGGACATTTCAGTGTTGACACAGGCTCCCATTTAACTTTCAGGGATATGTTGTTAATCTGATAATTGCAAGGGAAGTCTTGCCTGCCAAAGGATATAACTATACATTTATTGTTATTTAGTCTGTGCTTTTTACATACCTATTTGTTTGGGAAAGGCCATGTTGGAGGAGTTTGGTATCATCTGGCGGGTTAATGATGGCACCATATTTACAGATGTCTGCAAACCTGATCAGACATAAACAATTACTATTTGCAATGACATCTAGGAAGTAATTGCTAAAGAGAAGTGGCCCATTGACTGAACCTTGAGGTACACCACTAATGACAGGTCCTTTGAGGATGTGCAGCCACCCATCCTGATTGTGTGGGTTCTATTTGTGAGTCAATATGCTATACAATGGGTTACACAGGGATTTATATTTAGATAGGTGAGTTTATCTGTTATACCTGAAAGTAGGATTATGCTGAATGCCTTTTCTAGGTCTAGATATGTGATGTGCACTAAATTTTCTCATCCATTGCTTCAGTACCCTTCTTGAAGAAGAAGTTGACCAAATTAAGTAGATAGTGTCTGCCCCTGACAAATGCGTACTGGCTTAGGTCAAGAGTTTTACCTTTTACACTGATCCTTATTTATTAATTCCATAATACTTCTTTGCCTAGCCTTACATATAAGGTCGGTCAGGCTTATGGGTCTATAATTACCTGGGTCCACTGATACCCCACCTTTGTGCAAGGGGATGACTGATGCTTTCCTAGAGTCATCAGACACAAAGCATGTTTGCAGGGTGATAATCAATAACCTCTGTAGGGGATCTCACAAATCATGCTTCAGGCTCACCAGTAGACATCCTGGTATGTTATCTGGCCCATAGAAGTAGTGTTCTTAGCCTTGAATAGTACCTTAAGAACTTGTTCTTGGGAGATTTGAGGTGTTGGGTGTAGATGCATGTATGTTGTCTGGGAATATAGGAGGGAAGGAGGCAAAATCTGAACTAAATTTCTTTCTTCACAGTGTTGGTCATTGTTTCTGCGATTTCTAATATAATTAAATAAGGCTTTGTGGTTACCCTTCAAGTTGGTTGGCTATTTTTTTATCTGTCTATTTATTTATTGACATTTGTTGACTGGGAAAGTCCAACTGGGACATGAGCCCATTTTCAGAGGAGGCCCGGGGAGAAAAGCTGCACAAACACATTTATGATTGCATTGCATGGTATTTTACAAGAATTTACAGAATTTACAGAAATTACAGTACTATACAGTACAATGTAACAGATTGAGAACCAGACTAATAAATTGTGGGAAGTTACAATATCACAGAGAAAAACAGTAATTTACAAGATATATACACACACACACACACACACACACACACACACACACACACACACACACACACACACACACACACACACACACACACTTTTTTTTGTAAGTATTGAAATAGGTTAAAAGTTAAGAAGGGGGAATATCAATAGGAGGCTAGTGTGAAAGAATTAATAAAGGGAAAGAAAAATCACTAGTGAAATAGTTTTAAAGGTGTGAGGGGTTAGAATTATAGTTAAGGTTAGTGAGATTTATAGTAAGAACAGAGTTCTTTAAAATACCTTATAGATCAAAAAGAGTTTCCTACTGGTTTTGATGGGTAAACATTGGGGTAAGCTAGAAGAAGGCTCAAAGAGAGTAGGATGTTTATCTATTTGGATAGCTGCAGGGGCAGATTTTAATATTTAGTAGGTAGCTATGTAGGGTGAGTTTAAATTTGTTAAAGCAGCTAACAGTGTTTATGCTGGTTGGAAGTGAGTTCCATAGTTTAGTAACAGTGTATGAGTAAAGACAGTGATCATCTCTTTTGTTTGGTACATGCATAGTTATGAGTTGTTTAGTTTCAGATGAATCTTAAACCAAACAGCACGCAAGTACGGCAACTGTGCTCAGCCAAAAATTGTAAACTCAATAAGAAAACATGGCCAGCACCAGCAACAGTGTAAAACTCCATTTATTTAAAGAGAATGTTGCAAGACAAACAAAAACATCAGCATACTGGTTTCAGCAAAACCTTCTTCAGTGCTGGCTACATACCTCTCAACCTCTTAGAGCTAAAAATCTGGACAAAATGATGGGGGGACAAATACTGACAGATTTTAAATATTGCTCTTACAAACGTAGAAAGTTGATAGAATAATAGGTTTTGCATTAGTATGACTTTTTTGAAGGATGTGAAGTCTTAAACTCAAATATTTGTCATTATTTAATTACTTCAATCCTCAGCTATTTGCCAGAAAGGTACAGATTTTAGGAGGAACACACCAAAAATATGAGGCAAAAATCTGGACATTCTGCAAAAATCTGTACAGTTGAGAGGTATGGCTGGCTACACAAATACACACATTCCTTCATCTCCTTATATATAAACCTCTGCAAATAAAACAATTAGTACATATCATTGCGGCTAGGAGAAAACAGTGCACCAAGTTTAATTATCCAATTATGTTCTTTTTTATTTAACAAACGATCCCATCCCATTTCATTACAACTACTAACAGTTATTCGGTCAATTCTTGTAAATATATAATTAGCTGTAGAATGTACAGTCACATGTTTATATAAAGCATTTTGCATTTGATTATTTCGTACATCACTCATATGTTCATATAGCTCAGATTTCAATTGTCTAGGAGTTTGTCTCACATAAAATGTTTTACAAGAACATTCTATCAAATATATTACCCATTCCAAAACACAACTGGCAAAGCATCAAATATCAAAAACACAAGGGGTGATGGCAGATGAAAATTCTTTAGTTTTAGCCAAAAAAAAATTGTATGCTGAGCAGTTTCCACAAGGGTAACACCCAACTATGGCTTACCTTCCAAGGACAGTTGTTTACTACCACGTTTATAATTATTCCTTTTAAAATGGTTTAAATGATTTCCTATAGTCTTACCCCTCCGATATGTAAATCTACATATTGGTGGTAACATTTGTGCCAACTTATCCAATATAAGTGTCCCCTAATGTTGATGCACTAAATCACAAAATAATTTAGTGTTACTCCCATAACTGGTTACCAAAGGAACAGATGCTTCAACTTTTTTTCTGAGCATTATAAGTTAATAAAGTATTTATATCAACTGAACAAGCAAAATCACGGTATTATAGCTGGTTTATATCCCATTGCACAAAACCTTTCCGTAAGTTCTTCACTTATTATTTATTTCCACAACAAAGGGTTCTGGTGGAGCTATAGAGTATTAAAATGTTCTTAAGGGCAGGGCAGTTATTTGGATTGTAGACAATTTTATGTGCTATGGACAGTTGAATGAGGTTAAGGTGATGAGGTAATTATAAACAATTTAATTCATTTAAGGCTTGACAGTGATATGAGCAGTATGAGCTGCCTGTGGCAAATTTGGTGATTTTATGGTAGCAGGACTGGAGCTTATTTTGTAGAGATGAGTGTTGGTGAGTGCTTTCTTGGTGGTGATGTCCATGAAATGTTTATGTCTGTATAGGGCTTTTAATTTGCAGTAGTTTTTTTTTATGGTATTACCAATATGACGTTCAAATGTAAGCTTATTGTCAGTGGTAATGCCTAATAGTTTTAGCATGGGATGTGATTTCAACTTCTGTGTTGCTTTGGTAGAAAATATGAAAGTGAGAGTCAGGTAAGAGGGGCTTTGCTAATAAGAGTAGAAGCTTTGTTTTTTGGCATTAAGAAGTAGTTGTGATTCGGTTAACCAGGCCTCAATAGCAGTGAAGGTATCTTGGGTAATTTGTAATAAGTTATTTGAGGAGGAGATGATGGTAGTATCATCTGCATATTGGATAATAGAGCTAAGAGGAGAAGCAGTGTGTAGGTTGTTGGTAAATATGTTAAAGAGTAAAGGTCCAAGTATGGACCCTTGCGCTACTCAAATTTGGTTGGTTTGGCATTCTGATAGGGTGTTTTGCCATTGTAAGCATTGTTGCTTGTTAGTGAGGTAGCTATTAAACCTTGTTAGCCAGGGTGTATGGTTTGATTTTACTCTTTTAGTATGAGGAGGGACCAGATTGTTTAGTGTGTCTAGGAATATGTTATTAAAATAGAATAAGGCATCATCCAATGAGAGAGTTTTTAGTGGGCGCCAATCTGAGAGTTTCAGAATGTTGATAAATTCGTGTTGATCGAAATGTTTCAGGTATTTTGTGGCTTTATGTTTATGAGATTTCAATATATGTGGAGTGGGTCTATAAGTGAAAACAGGTAAGTGGTTGCTGAGTATATTGGGTAGGGTCTTTGGATTTGAGTATTTAAGTGAATCTGAAACTAAGATATGGTCAAGGGTGGCTCCTGGTGTATTGCTGCTGAGCATTCTGGTAGGATTGGTAATGAGTTGGGTGAACTTGTACACACTTATACTGTTTGTTGGGGAGTCAGTTATTAAATCTTGCCAATTGATGTTTACATCTCCCATAATAATAGTTTCATGGGAGATATTTTCTGACATCCAGGTGAGGATGTCCTCAAGGGTTTGGATATTTTGTCCTAGTGGGATATGCAGACTAACTATGCATAGCTGTTAAGATTTCTTAATTTGTAGGGTTCCTATTAGGATTTCAGCATTTGAAAATAATGGGCGTGTTTTCTGGAAGGGTAGTATTTTGAAACAGTCAGCATAGATTAGGGATAACCCACCTCCTTTTTTGGGGTCTATCTTTCTGTAGCATGTTATAACCTGGGGGTGTTTCAATATCTTGGATTTGGGGGTTTAACCAATTTTTGGTGACTGCTTAGATGCCAGGAGTGTTTTGTGTTAGTCAAGCATGGAAGTCTGTAATTTTGTTACAGACACTATGAATGTTTACGGTTGCTAAGAGTAGATCTTTAGAAAATGAAGTTTGGTTGAGTGTAGTTATGCCTGAGGGTTCTGGGCTGGGTTGGATCCTTCCCACACCCAGATGTGTCCCACAAGGTTTTGTTCTTGGCCCTCTTCTCTTCAACCTATTCATTAACAACTTTCAAAAATCCACCCAGGACTCATCTATCATCCAATATGCAGATGATTCAACATTCAGCCTTCTCCCCCTCGGAGCCCCAAGCAAAAACCCAACTAGCCTTCTCCAAAACAGAAACCTGGATGCAGTTTAACCATCTGGCACTAAATGCAAATAAAACCAAACTAATGTTTTTCCCCTACCAAAAACTCCATTGACAAATCCACATTCACCATACAGAGCCAAAACAACACACTCCTTGAAATTGTTCCCCACACCAAGCTTTTTGGCATCACTATTGATGAAGAACTAAAATTTGACACCTATATCCAATTCACAATCAAGAAAATCCACCAAAAGTTAGGTCTTCTGTACAGGCACAACCACTTCCTAAGCCCCTCTACCCATCAAACTCTTGCATCCACCCTCCTACTCCCCTCTCTTATGTATGGTGCCCCTCTTTTCACCAATCTCCATCTTGGCCTTTGGTCCAAACTTGAATCCTGCTACCACAAGATCTCCAAATTTGCAACCAATTCAAGAAACTTGTCACACCACTGCCAATCCCTCCTCTCCCTCAACTGGCTTGAACTACCCAACTACCTCAGTAACCTACAACTCATCATTGCCCACAAGCTCATCTTTAAACCTGCCAACTGCCCAGCTCTCGCTAACCACTCACTCAGATCCAAAAACCAAAATCTCTTTCAGGTCCACAAACCTGCATGACCTCCTGGCCATCTACTGCTGTCCTACTCCTTAGCTAAGCAGTGAAACTCTCTCCCCAGTCACCTACACAACCTACCTAACCATGCAAATTTCAAATCTTAGCTACTCTCTCATCTTTCTTCCAAATGGGAATGTCCTTGCCATGCTGCAACTTAACCCCCCCATTTCCAACTTGCACTAACTCATCCAACTACCTCTACTATTATTTCATCCCACCCAAAACAATCCCTCCCCTACTAAAAACTAATTTCTCTTTAATATCTATTGTACTATACTCAATACCAATCTGAAATATACTATTACCCTCTCCATTTATAATATTTTCCTAACCTACTTATGACTAGTAGCTATATATTATGAAATGTTAAACGTACAATTGAGTTTATAACAAAAATATTCACTTTGTGTAAATGTTGAAATTTCTGTATTGAATTATGTCTTTACATTTTTGTAACATTGTGACAAGCCAATTGCAAATATCATGGAGCTTATGTGTAAATGTTTAATTAGCTGTATGAACTATGTCCTTTTGTAACATGTGAAATGTAACTTGCAATTATTGTGGAGCTTTTCTCCCCGGGCCTCCACTGAAAACAGGCTCTTCTTGGCCCAGTGGACTTCCCCGGTCATCAAACTTAACTAACTGACTAAATAAATAAATGTCATCACATAGGGATATTTTATTTTGGTTGTTAAAGGAGTGTTTTGGAAGATTTTTTTTTTTTTTGTAATAGGTTGCTAGATAGTGGTAGATGTTTTTATTTATGGTGGTATATGGCAATAATTTTAGTTTTGATAAATGAATGAAATGGTATTCAAGTAGGCTAGGTGATATATCATGGAAGCTGTTTAATGATTTGTCACTTCATAGGAGAGAAGTTGTAGAAGTACTAGTTATGGGGCAAAGTGTAGATTTGGGGGAGGTAACAAGAATTAGTAAGATAATGGCAAGAGTTAGAAACAGATTGGGGAGAATGGAGTATGTAGGGTGTGCCATACTTGTAAACTGGATTTAAAAATATTTTGGAGTGTGAAAAGGTACTGTTATGGGTGGAGATTGTGGAAGAGAGGGTGGACGCTGTTGAGGAGGGGGAAGGTACAGACAGAAGTGGATTGTGTGAGTGAGTGAAAGTTGATTGGAGGGGTGGAGTTACTACTAAGTATAAATCTGGGGGGTGCAGGGGTGGGTGGAAAAGGGGGTAGTGTAGGGGAGCGGCGTGAGCCCAAAGGGCGAATGGAGCGGGCAGAACCAGCCCAACTGCCGCTAAGAAAAAAAAATATCAGTGAGACTGAGAACTGAAACTGTGGAATGGTAAGTGAGAGCTGTGACTGCTCGTTTTTGGGGGTGCTTTTGTTATTACAGCAGCAGTATCCTATGCTTTGTAAGCAGCACTTTCAGCTGATGGACATTGATTCAGTTAGAACCTCTATAGGGAAAACAGCTTAACTGAGCCTTGTTAGTACATGGAATAGCCTCAAAGAGTGGTGTTTTACTGCCACCTAGTGGTAGAAAGTGAGCAAGGCAAGGAGTGGAAAAAAAGGGGGGCTCTATCAGCTGCTGTCCCTGTGAGTGTGAACAGCACTTAATTTAGGTAGTAATATGCCAATAGTTTTATATCATATTTGGCATTACTTAAAATGATCAGGGTCTGGAGTTTCTTGTTAATTTTAGAAGGCGCATTATTGGCATATTTGAGAGTTAAATTTATTTTTTGTGAGCAGTAAGTTAATACTAATGGTCAACCATGAGGGCTTATTTTTAAATCTGGCATTGTATTTACTTCTGAATGGAACAGATGCATCTATGCAGCTATTTACATTTGCATATAATTTGGCAGTAAAGGATTATATCAAGATGGAAAGGGTTTTTGAATTTAATCAGATCATCCCTCAGTTTTAATAGATTAGCTGAATAACACACCTGATACTCTTGTTATAGGTGACTCTATTGTCAGACACACTGACGTCCCGCTCACCAGGCTGAATAAAGAGAAGGTCACAGTGAGCTGCCTGTCGGGTGCTAGGATCCAACACATAACGCAAGCACTCAGGTCACTCCAAAGCAAATACAAATATGACTCAGTCATTGTACATGCTGGTGTGAATGACCTGAGACGTACCTCCCTGGACTACATGAAAAGAGACATAGAGGAGCTCTCTGATCATGTAGCCCAGGCTGGTATGACCCTGACCTTGAGCAGCATCTTACCCTCACCTAGAATGATGCCACAGTACAAAGACAAAATGATCGATTTTAACAATTGGCTAAAATTTTGGTGTCATTCAAAGGGGATCCAGTGTCTGTCAGCCTGGGATGACATGCTCGACAAGCCACGTTGCTTCGCTAGGGACGGCTTGCACCTGTCACCACTGGGCTTTCGGATATTGGCAAAGGCTCTTGCCACCCCCATAGTGCCTTTTTTAGGCAAGGCTCAAAAGTCAAACCCACCCCATAGACAGCACAAGGAACAAGAAACTAAGGGTAATGCTGCTAAACACCAGAAGTCTTAACCTCAAGATGCACACACTCGAAGCTCCCCTCAGTATGGAGAACATCGATATCTGTGCAGTGACAGAAACCTGGTTCAAGGCTCCAGAGAGCACCCCAGCACTACCAGGCTATACCTCATATCATGCTTTTCGGCCCCAAAACCCGGACCGAACCACAAAAGGAGGGGGAGTTTCCATATTTATCAAGGATATCCACACCTCCAGGTTAGAGGCATTGCACGAAGTATCAGAGACCATCCATGTACAACTAACAGTGGGCAAGACTGCTTTTCAGTTTATAGCATCCTACAGACCACCCTCTCAAAGTCAGGAATCCCATTCAGCTTTCCTGAAAACATTGGAGAACATGAAGATCTCTCCGAACACTATTATATTGGGTGACTTCAACTACCCAAACATTGAATGGAAGCACTACTCAAGCCCCAGCACCTTAGCCCAAAGATTCCTGGAAATTATAAACTCAAATGCTATGGAACAACTAGTCACCACTCCCACAAGAGGGGACAACATACTAGACCTGATCATTACCAACATGGGGACTCTATGCTCCACACCAAAAGTATATCCCTCATTGGTAAGATCAGACCATAAATTAATTTCACTGGATGTCCACATCCCGACCAAACCCCCAGCCCAGAAAACCACAGTGAAAAACTTCTCAAAAGCGAACTTCTCACTTCTCAAAACCAAAGTGGAATCCTTCAAGGCCCCAGGGCCAGTGGAAACTACAGCCCAAACTGCAGAATCCTATATAAATGCATTCTACGGACATCTCCAGGAATGCATGGATCATGCTATCCCAAACAAAACCAAGACCCAATCATCCAAAGGCAGGCGTCCAGTCTGGTGGACCCCTGCCATAAATAAACTGTACAACAGAAGGAGGAAGCTACTACATGATAGAGCAAAATCCCTAATAGGGAAGGCATCTCTGATCAGAACTAGCAAAAAATTACGATCCCTCATAAAATCCTCCAAGGCCAGCTTCGAGAGAAAAATTGCACAGGACACCAAAGACAATCATAAGGCTTTTTTCAGTTATGTTAGAAACCTGGGATGCAACTCCCAGACTTGTTCTGAGTTGATTCTAAACGACAAAAAATACACTGAACCCACAGACATCGCCAATATACTGGCAGACAGGTTCAGTGCAAACTTTTCCCCCGCCTCCCCCCCAAAAGAGCAAGTATCTATCCCGGCAGAGGGCTGCCTCCCAAACATCTCAGATGCTCATGTGAAGGCTGCCCTCTCCAAAGCAAAAAACACTGCTTCCATGGGACCAGATGGCGTCCCAGGTTGCATCCTACATGAACTACAAGAGGAACTAATCCCTCAAATAAAACAGCTATACAATCTCAGCCTCACTACAGGATATGTGCCCACAGAATGGCGTACAGCAACAGTGGTCCCACTCCACAAAGGTGGAGCCTCTACGGACCCTGGAAACTATCGCCCCATAAACCTGACTAGCTTAGTCTGCAAGGCTATGGAGAGGATCATCATGGAGCTCATAAACAAAGACATTGGAGACCTACAGACACTAGATCCTACCCAGTTCGGCTTTGTCAAGGGCAGATCCTGCCGTTTGAACCTGGTTGACTTCTTTGAAACAGTCACCAAAGCCATAGATGAAGGGAAGGTAGTCCACACAGCCTATCTGGACCTTGCAAAGGCATTTGACACAATACCCCACTCGGGCATCATAGATAAGCTATCCAGCTTAAATATAAACCCCTATGTCACAAGATGGGTCGCAAACTGGCTCAAAGACAGAACCCACAGAGTGAGAGTTGCTGGAGCCATGTCAGACTCGAAACCGGTCACAAGTGGCGTCCCACAGGGTTCTGTCCTGGGACCACTCTTGTTCGGTATATACTTTTCCGAGGTACAGGCAAACATGGGAGGACAATGGCTCACCAAGTTCGCAGATGACTGCAAACTGGGCGCCATAATCAACTCTCCAGCTGACACAAACATCCTTCAAAAAGGTCTCACAGAGACAGATAACTGGTGCCAGCGCCATGGTTTAAAGCTAAATGCCAAAAAATGTATAGTCATACCCTTTGGCAAAAACAATTTGCCCACAAATTACCACATAGGTGGAAACCCATTAAGTACAGAGAAAGTTATTAGGGACCTGGGGACCCAAGTTGATAGCAATCTCTCCTTTGAAAACCACATTGTCAAAGTGGTTAGAAAGACCTTCTACATAGCCCACCTCATCACGAAGGGTTTCACATCTAGATCAAGAGAGGTAATCGTGCCCTTTATTCATCCCTCATCAGGCCCATCATAGAATACAATGCCCCTTTTGGGATGTACCTTACCCGACACCTGCAGCAATTAGAAAGACCCCAAAAGTATCTCACCAAGAGGATCAAGGGTCTCAAACAGATGCCATATGCTGCTCGGTTAAAAACTCCAGCTCTACTCAGTTGCATACCGCCTACTTGAGGCGATCTATGCCTGACATACAAAGCTATGTCAAATCCAGAATTAATGGACATGCTCCACCTCAGTAAATCTAAATCCCTTAGAGCCACACTCTCGAGGGACTTGAACCTCAGCACAGAAATAAATAGAACTTGCTGGAGGGACAGGTTCATAACCCAGAGGCTCCCTTCGCTCTGGAATAGAATTCCAGTTCATGTGAGGCAGAGCACCTCACTGAATCTCTTCAAGAAGAATCTCGATAAGTGGATGGGGGATCGTAGGTTTGTCCCAGGGATTACTCCCGTGTCACTATTAGACAGAGGCACAGTAAACTAAACCTTAAAAAAGGGCACAGTATACTCATATCAAGGGGTGGCGTAAGCCATACAGAATCGGACTAGGCTTATAATTGCCCCAGGGCAGATAGCCTAGTATGAACCTATGAACCTATGAACCTATATAATCTTTGGATATGCAATGCTCCACATATGGATAAGGATCAAGTACAGGATTTTATCACCCCTTATTCGGGTGCATATATATCTATATATATATATATATATATATATACACACACACACACACACACACACACACACACACACACACACACACACACACACACACACACACACATGGATCTATGTCAGTAGATTGAACTTTTACAAGTTCAAACCACATATGGCCGAGACCATATGCTCAAACTTGTAAAAGTTCAAACACTAAAATAAAAACACATAAAACAAAAAAACACAAAACTAAACGTCTATAGCAGTGGGGCTATGCCTCCTGCACCCCTACACCCCCTTACTTAAATATATCAACTCTGAGATTGCACTACATTGTGGAAATGGGAAATCTTCTCTTTATGCTCTGTACAGAGATCGCCATTCAGTCTGATCGAACTTTTACAAGTTCAAACATATGGTCTTGACCATATGGGGTTTGAACTTGTAAACGTTCAATCAACTGAAGGGGACCCATACACACATAAGTAAAGTAAGTAAAATAAACACCACTGAGATAAAGTGAAGCTTATAAAGCAGCAAAATATCCAAAAAGAAAAAGAAAAAACAGCTTCACAGCACCAAGTGTTAAAAGTTTTAATACAAATACTCCAATATTCCAGAACAAAGCTTTCAGACAAAGTCCTTCATCAGTGTTACAAAGTTCTTTTCCATATACATTGTTTATACCATCCTAAAATAATCACATGACACAACCTAACCTATCATAGAAATACTTTAATTATGAAACATTATCTCCGAAATCAAACCACAATATCTGCTCCAAAGTGATTCACAAAGCACCAGCACTCCACTGTTCGAAAATCAAACGTGATTCTTTTATTAATATCCACAAAATAAAATAAAGTTAAGCGCTTTCATCTAATTAAGACTTCATCAGAACTAACCTTTCTTCCTTCATACATTCACATTATATACTATTACATGATCACATGACTTTTCAACATTTCATTTTTAAAGTGCTAGTGCGTATACAAGTTCCTTCTTCATGTTTAAAACATACCCATATATTTCATTTGTTTAAACAATCATTTTCCAAATTGCAAACAATTCTGACCCTCTTGCATCTTATCAATAACTAATACATAAAAATGAATAAAAAATATATTTGTTTAAATAAATAAATACTAATATATTACATACATATCTACTGTTAAAACACTATGCTTAAATTCTGTTAAAAATTCAATTCTTATAGCGAGATAGTATGAATACATTGTGTATATATCCTAAGTGTCCAATATAGGTTTAATTGATACATGTTCATTTATACCAGGATATTCGGATGCATTTAACCTTATTTGCCACCTGACCTCCTTGTCACTCACCTTCTTTTTTATGTCCCCACCCCTCATATTTGTTTTGACTACCTCCAAAATTCCAAATTTAAACCCAGTACATGTTTCATTATCTTTCAGATGTTTCCATAGGGCATTGTTACTATCCTCCTTCCTGATACTGTACATATGGTCATAAATCCTTTTCCTTAAACACCGGGTGGTCTTCCCTACATAAAAACAAGGACACTGGGTACAGGTGGCCAAATAAACCAAATTAGTGGACCTACAATTCCCCCTCTGATAATATATTCTGGTTTTATTGTAGTTGGACAATATTATGTCATTACTATCCGTAATATACCTGCATTGTTTACACGTACCACATTTAGTGGTACCACCCCTATCCACTAAATCTGATCTCTTATCTACTTTCCTTTCCAACAATGCCTTCAAATTGCTCCCCTTACTAAAAACAAAATGTGGCTCCCCCCCACTGTTTTGTAAATTTTTTCATCGACTTTTAAAATGTTCCAGTTGTGTTCAATAATTTTTCTAATATCTCCAGTAAAGTTGTTATGTTGTAGGACACATGCCCTACCATACTTGTTTCCCATTTCATCATTATTATTGCTATTTCCTTCTTGGTCTAAGCCGGATGCAAGACCCACACCTAATAAGGGTTTGTATTTTGTACCCCATTGTTTCCTAACATACCCTATGACGTCCTCAATCATATCTCTCGGATATCCCCTTTCCATGAAAAAGGATGACATTTTTGTAAATTCACTATCCAAATCATCCACCTCAGATGTCATCCTCGCCGCCCGGATACATTGTCCCTTTATTATATTCTTTTTCTGGGCCCGGGGATGATTACTGGAAAAATGTAAATAGGAATTGCTGAATGTTTCCTTCCTATGTATATTTGACTTGAATTTCCCATCCTTCAGGGTTATTTGGACATCTAGGTATGATATAGTTTCCTCATGTTTGTTCATAGTAAACTTGAAATGTTCACTACAAGAATTAATATATTCACTAAACATTTCTAACTCATTGAGGTCTCCCTTCCACAATATAAAAATGTCATCTAAAAAATGAAAATAACATACTAAATATTTGGACCATTGGGTATTAATAATGTATTCCTTCTCCCAGTCGAATACTACCAAGTTTGCGTATATGGGGGCACAAGCTGCCCCCATAGCCACTCCCTTACACTGTTTATAATATTCACCTTCATACCATATGTAATTGTGTGCCAAAACCACATCCATAAATTCCATAATCAATACGGTTTTGTCCCAAACTACAGATTCAGACCATACTATACTCTCTTGAAATCTTTGCATCCCTTCTTCTCTAGGTATATTTGAGAAAAGGTCTATAACATCCATAGTAACCAGCCATTTTACCCCTTGTGCTAATCTGGGTTCCAGCCTACCTAGAAAATCCCATGAATCAATAACCAAATGTGGGATCTTCTTTAATATAGGTTTCAGCCATTTGTCTATGACCTTCCCGTATGGAAAGGTCTTCGGCTGGCTCCCAGATATGATGGGCCTAAATGGAGGGTCCCTCAAATCTTTATGGATTTTAGGAATACCCACTATTGTACTGATAATGGGGGATTTGACCTTAAGAAACCCATATAAATCAGTGTCTATTCTACCTTCCATCAATAGGTCATCCAAGTGCAAGTCCACTTTGTGGTACCCTATGTTTACCTCATTGACCGAGGATACTGTATATTTCCCTGAGTGTAAAAGAATACTATTAATCTTGTCCCTGTATTCTTGAGAAGGGTATAGCACCACCCCACCCCCCTTGTCCGGTTTCATTACTCGGACACTATCATTCTCTTGTATTTCTCTCATAACTCCCGATTCTTCCTTTGTTAAATTAAATTTAACTGGGTAATTCTTCTTACTATACCTGTATATATCTTCCAATACTAGTTTCTCAAAAGTATCTAATAAATGATTAAGGAGTGGTGTGAACGTGCTTTTCATTTTAAATTCATTTGTTTTTTTACTAACCGTTCCTTCAAATTTAACTCTCAGGTTTAATTTCCTAATATACTTCTTAACATCTATAATACTATCAACCACTTTGAGTTTCCCACTGGGAATAAATTTCATCCCCTTGGAAAGAAGTGTGAAATGTTCCTTCCTAAGGGTCACATCAGTATAGTTATGAATGAAAAAATTATCATAAGAACTAGTAACCTCATTTATCTTGATAATCTCCTTTCCTTTTACTTCCGGGGAATGCATAATTAATTTGTTGCCCTTCCCCTTTGATGATACTCCCCCCCTTGTCTGAAATGTCCTTTCTGGTAATCTTCCCATTCGGTTTCTCCACCTAAAAAATCATTGTTATTATTATATCTATTGGGTGCCCGATAATTATACCTACCCTTTCCTTTCTGTTTATATATATCATACATATTCTCATCCTTACCATACTTTCTACCCTGTTGTCTATCTTTTACATAGTTGTGGGACTTGAAAACTTTCTTACCCACATCCTTTTCCCATCTGTAGGCCTCTCCTTTATTGTATTGTTCTAAATCCCTATTTAGTTTTCTGCATTTCCTTTCGAACTGTTTGGATGTCACACTGGCTACCCAATTGAATTGTGTGTCGTAAAGACATTCATATTCGTCAAACAGAACATCATGTACTATACTATTGTTTAAATCATCCATTTCAGCCAATATCTTACATATTCTATTGTCGTTGCACCCCATAATGAACTTCATGAATGTAAAACCAAACCCATTAAACATTTTATTACATTCCGTTATGTTATTTTGGTCCATAACAATCCCCATAGGGACCTTAGAAAAACGCAGCCCCATAGGGACCACTCCACTATCCAAGCACTTCTTTAAATAATTATTGTCCAACTGAAGTGTCTTTAACATTTTCAATTTCTTACCAAACATGACTATTAAGTCTTTAAGTGTGCATTTCTCGCTTCCAGCAACATTAGAATTGGCATGGTTATCATCTACTGGCTTCGGGTTAACATTGAAGTCAAATTGCCCCTCCAAAAAGTTGTTGTATTCCGCCCGCCCTTTAACTCTTAAGGGTTGATGTACAACGGGCTGTTTTACAGTACCTGTACCCTTTTCGAGCGCCGAAAACGCGTACGTTTTCTTGGGGACTGTTCGTTTCGGTCTCGCCCCGGATTTGTTGAAGTCCACCTCCGATCCGTTTCCTTCGACTCCGGACACATTTCTCACCCAAGAGTTGTCCACCAGTCGGGATCCATGAGAGGCTGGAACCTCCAGTTCGTCTTGACTCATCCGGACGCTCCTAACATCCTTCTGGCCTCCATCGCGTACTTCACAACGCGTTGACGTCACAGACCTGCCATTTCTATCAATAGGGTTAGGTTGTGTCATCAGTTCAATCAACCTTGTAAGTTCTCCTCGCATAATTGCCATCTCGGACTGAAGCCCCCTGATTTCGTCTCGTCTAGGGGAGAATATAGAAGGTAACTTGTCGAGTGAATCCATGGAATCAAGGCAACCACAGAAAAAACACAAATGTCCTGGAACAGCCAACAATTATCTCCGAAATCAAACCACAATATCTGCTCCAAAGTGATTCACAAAGCACCAGCACTCCACTGTTCGAAAATCAAACGTGATTCTTTTATTAATATCCACAAAATAAAATAAAGTTAAGCGCTTTCAGACAAAGTCCTTCATCAGTGTTACAAAGTTCTTTTCCATATACATTATTTATACCATCCTAAAGTAATCACATGACACAACCTAACCTATCATAGAAATACTTTAATTATGAAACATTAAGATTTAAAGACAGATATCTATTAATTCATTTCTATTAGATAAAATAAAATAAAATAGAATAAAATAAAATAGAATGATAACTATTATTTCATTTCTATCAAAATGTTATACATTGCTGTTTATATTTCAGAATTGGTTTGATAGAAACATGTTTATTAATTCCAGGTGGAGAATCCACATGAAGTTGAATAATCCACTTATATTCCTTCTTTTCCAACTTAGTATTAATATCTCCTCTTCTTAGACTTGGCTCTAAAACATCAACTATAACCCAAAATACAAAACTATCTGCTGGTCCTTCCTCATCTATTTGTTAATACACCCCTTCTAATATCTGATTTATGTTCAATAATTCGATTTTTAAGTTTTCGAGTAGATTTACCTACATAGAATGCCATACATAATGTGCATGTAGCTAGATAAACTATTAGGGATGTATTGCATGTTGCCCAGCATCTGAGGTAAAACTTTTTCTTACTTATCAGATGAATAAAGGTGTTGGATGAACATATTAGAGCAACGTGAACAATTAAAACAAGAGAATGTACCTTTCTTATTCGAAATAACTGTTGTCTTTTTATTTAACAAAAAAACTTTATAGCAGAAACGTTGTTTAAGGTTACTACAATTCTTATATGTAAATAGGGGAGTTTCCAGAATTATATCATTTAAACCAGGTAGAGCTCTTAATATGCCCCAATTTCTTCTTATAATATCCTCAGTTGGCTTCCTCCTCCTACTATATGTCATGGTATATATCGGACATCCAGATATATTATTATCCCGTTTTCTATTGTTTCTAGAACCATCATTCGAAAGGTGGGGCTTAACTTCATCTCCTCTCTGATTCATCACATCTTCTCTAAGACTAGATAGTTGAGTCATATCATATCCTCTCTCATTAAATTCTTTAGTCATCTCCTTCATCTGCTCAATACATATGTTGTCATCAGTATTAAGTCTATTGACCCTCATGTATTGACTTTTTATGATACCGTTAAAGATGTGCCCTGCATGCATACTCTTTTTATGTAAATATTTGTTAGTGTGCACATCTTTCTTATATATACTGGTCGTTATATGTTGCCCTTCCAGTTGAATTCTAACGTCCAAATAGTTGATATCTGTCCTTGAGAATTTCATTTCAAAAGTCAAAAAAGTAGTTGTTTGGTTCAAGAAGCTCTAAAAAATATTAAGTCTTCATTACCATGCCATACATTGAAGACATCATCCACAAAATGTTTATAAAAGGAGATGTTAGATTTATATATATTCTGACTGTCATTAAAAACAAATTTTTCCTCCCAATTGCCAAGAGTCAAGTTAGAATATGTGTTAGCCACTGGACTACCCATAGCTACACCCAGTTGTTGATGGTAAATTTGTTTATTAAAGAGAAATATATTATTCACACACAGACAAACACACACACACACACAGACACACACACACACACACACACACACACACACACACACACACACACACACACACACACACACACACACACACTTGTGTGTGTAATATATTCATCCATCCATAGCACTTTTTCCCATTTTGGCACATGAGGCTGTGATGTCACTTCAAGAGTGACAATAATCTAGAGCCAATGTTTACATCACTGGGTGGCTAGCCCGGCTGCTGTAATTCTTCCAGGTCACACACTCACAATCACACTTATGGCCAAGTGAGAGTGTCCAATCCACCTGCTACATGTCTTTGGAATGTGGGAGGAAACTGGAGCACCTGATCAATTACAATCATAAGATTATCAACAACAACTAATACGCACACACTTTCACATATGTGTACCTGTTTTGAAATACTATTCAAAAGTCAATTCATGGTAATAGGTCTTCTTCTGAAAAAACATGACAAGATTTTATGTAGGACTTTGTTATGATCATCTCTATATGCACACTCTATAACAGTGCTCACAATATAGTGTTTGTGATAAAGAGTGACAAATGAACTCACTCTGATTATAATGCACATTGATGAGAACTGAATGAGAAAGATTAATGTACCTCAAAACAAAAAAATATGCAGCCTAAAAATGATTTAGCAATGCTTTCAAATGTCCTAGAAAATCACATAGTAATTTTAATAAATTGATATATCAACCTATTCATCAACAGTTTCCTTGCCTGTGCAGTGAGGCTACATTTTAAAATGATGTACAGTCACATATTCACTTTTTAATGTATCAAGTATGTTTGCCAAAACATAACTTTTTATTAATAAGGAAAATTAAATAATTAAAAAAAATGACTGCTTCTGAGGTATTCCCATTTATGACAGGAAGATTAGTTTCATGGGACCATTAATTCAGACTTTTGTGACTTTATATAAAGCACTGTATTTAAAATCCAGTCTTATTCAATAACTTATTAATATCTTAGCAGCAAATATTTTTAACTTGAGAATATTCCCGAGTCCCCTTACAGATGTTCATAAGCTATTTGCTATATACATTTTTGGAAGTATACACACACTGTCACTAAGATTAATATATAATAAAGACAGAAAACTGATCACTAAGAAGCCATAAAGGTTGCAAGAGGCCAAAATGATAAATGATTATCTACAATGGAGCAACAGACATTTTTTTTCTTTCTTTTCTTAAACAGATAAGATAAACTAGGCACGTGTCAGGAATATGACCATAAAAGTTCCAATAGGCCAGAATGATAAATGGTTAGCTATTATGGAGTGACATAAAATCCTTTCTTTCTTTCTTTCTTTATTTCTTTATTTTCTTCATTTGTTAAACAGATAAAGTACACTAGGCACACATTTTTATTCAGGAATGATACAGGGACATCGCCAGGTTAAGTTACTTAGCCGCATAGCTTGCAAGCAGAGCATATTTACTAGATGAAGCTTGTTAGCATGTTGTAGCCTTAGTCCTTTTTCTGTCCTTCCAAAAACAGTGTGTCCTTTTAATAGCTTCCAGTCCTGGCAACAACAATTTCTAGAAAATGAGATTTATTTTAATTGTAACTGCTGACTGCAATTAACTATTTGGAAGCTATGAGTACAAGCAAAGATCTATATGACAAAAATAGATGTACCACTTAAAGGCAAACCAACAATAGAAGCTAATTCTGTTAATGTTGTTTCACTATTTTATCTGTCTCAGTGTCCATCATTTGCAATTGACTGTGGATCACAGGTTCCCAGATACTCATTATTAGGATCATGTATTGAATGTTTCTGAAGTATTTGCTAAAAGATTTAGAAGAACATGAGATGATAATGTTTTATTTGTATAATCTCTTAATTTAGACATGGGATGAGTCTGAGTTCGCACACTGAATCAGATGATATTGTTTGTCCTGCCAATTTGCATAGTTCACCCAAGTTTTTAAAAGACAGCAGCACTGAAAACCATACAAGCATATTTTGTATCAGGGATTATACTGGAGAAAATTAAATACATAACTCTCCCAACCATGGTTATGCTCTAAATGTGACCTTCATTTTCCACTCCTTCCAAGCATAGTGCCACTCCCATCTTAGGGGATGATACTTAGTCCACTACCAGTTCTGGTGCCAATCAAATCACAGGGATGGTATTTACTTTAATACCAGTTCTGCTGCCAGTCAAGTGATAGTTAGCCTTTCTGCCATTCATTGATTCCAGTAATTGATGTCCTACAATTTGTAGCTCTTTTATCTTTAGGCAGTTTTTTTCATTGCATAAACTTATATTTCATAGGAAAGGTAGCCAATGTTCATTCCTGCTCCCTTCTAAGAATTCTCAGTCTCTGTCAGATCAGTGCATCTCAAAATGTAACAGAGTATTTATCGACTGGCAGTGGCTAACTTGCAAATTAATTTATGTCTCTCTCCCTCTCTCTCTCTATATATATATATATATATATATTTTTTTTTTTTTTCTTT
Source organism: Protopterus annectens (assembly GCF_019279795.1). Lineage (NCBI taxonomy): Eukaryota > Metazoa > Chordata > Ceratodontiformes > Protopteridae > Protopterus > Protopterus annectens. The sequence continues at coordinate 1,503,944,747 of NC_056725.1, forward strand.
ACATCATCTTCAGCCATGACCCAGACAAAGAGATGCAATAGGCAGAATGATGTAAAATTTACATATGCAAAAAATACAGTTGCTAAGTAAAAGTAGAATATATACATTATGCACTGTCAAGTACAGACATAATTGAATGAAATTTAGCATTCATCTTAAAATTTCAAGCATAAGAAATTAACAGGTATTTATATATGTATGTATAATGAGCTTTATCAATGTGCAAATAGAGAAAATCAATTCAGCTGTTGCAAGTCTTTTTTGCCTTAATCACAACCATCAAGCCAAAGTACATACATGCACACACACACACACACACACACACACACACACACACACACACACACACACACACACACACAATCATACACAAACATGCACATGTATAGATGCATGTGCTTACAAATACACACACATACTTAGTAAAGCTCTTTCCCTAATTTAAAGAAGCACACATTTGATTTTTGTTCTATTTTTATCTAACTCTGAGGTACCAATTAATTTTTATCTCAATGTCCTAGTGGTTATAAAGTATATGCCTTTACTGTTTATCGCTCCACACAGAATTCATGGCTATATTCAAATTAATTTGTCTAAAAATTCAAATGAATGCAGTTGTTCTAGTTTGACGTGACACATAATTCTGTATTGAACAGAAGTTCATTCATTGTAACCTACAACTCATGAAGAAAGCTGCAGCACTTCAACATTACATCCGTAAATTAACATGAAAATATGCATTTTAATGAGTAGGAGTGTTGTCTGTTATAATTTCTACAATTAATTGTAAAGATCAAAGAGACTATGAAATTAAAGAATGTAACAGGTGTACTGAAAAGCATACTAATAGTGCTGTCAGTTCTGCAGTCCTTTTAACATCAAAAGAAATGATGGCCTTTTTGTCACTTAGTCTGCCACCTGAGACAAAATGACTTATTAATCAACAGTAATGTCAGCGAGCACATCTGTCAAGTAATAAAAAAGGCAAGAGCTAGTGTTCCATTACCTCAAGAAGCACCTGAAGAAAAATACGAGGACCCAACAGAATAAAATGAAACAAAGGAACTGAAAATGCAGGCTAGAATGCAAGAAAGTGATGGGAGCTAGTCACAGACTTAAAGAGTTTCAAAAGCAAGGCAGTATTTTAGATAATACAATAAAATTAAGCAGATGTCTGAGTACATTTAGCACATTCTGGAGAAGGAGAACATTCGAATATGATGGGGAAGGAATGAACCAAATGAGACAAACTAAATTATTTTCCCTAGCCATAATTTCTTTACTACTTCAAACTAAGACTTTAATACTGATGAAAAAATTAGAAAAGTAAAATGGCATGCGAATTAATGCTTTCATATCTAGGGCACAGGTGCAGCAGGTGACCAATAAAACAAAGATGGGAGACTTGTTAATAAGCAACCAGCTTATCCCAGTCCACTTGCCATTTATTTATTTATTTTTTATTACAGACTATGACTGCATATGGGAATGTTGAAACTTTCTTTTCTTTACCTAGCATGTGCTGTACATGCAAACACTAAACTATTACAGCTTTGTAAAAGGCACACCATAAAGATCACAACTATTTGATCATGTTGTCTGAGGTTTAAAATGACCCAAGCTGGTAATATGACATTGCAGGCTGATGAGAAAGTGCCAATTATAATGTTCAGTCACTGCAAATGCTATTTTTAGATACAGGTAAAAGCATTTTGTGGAGGCAGCGGTGTTATTACATTGTGACTGTTTTTTAGACTACGTGGTGGTCTATGATTCTAGATTGGATACAAACCCAGAGGTCTGCTGACAGAGTGAGACAATAGGTCCATGTTTTCTTTGTGTGTTGTATTTAACCTCTTGCAATTGCTCCTCCTGGCTCATTTCCACTCTTAATATATCTACCCCTATTAACTTCATGCTTTTAATTGGTTTAAGATCCGCAGTGTCTGCTATCAAGTATTCCCTCTGTCCATGAAATATTATTTCCTCACATCCATCATGAATTTAGTTGCATCATCTTGCCAACTTTGTTTTCTTTCCTTATTTTCTTTTTTTTTCATTTAATCCACCAACAAACCTTCTCTTTACTATTCTGTGTGTAAATAATATGTTATGCACAGCAACATTCTCTTGGCCTACCTATGTCACTGATTCTTATTTTTCTCAGGGTGACTCATGTTATATTTGATAAGGGCCCTCAATTTTCTTTTCTTACTTAAGGATTGTCAGCATCTTTCTATCACTGTTATATTTTGCTTTTGAGATATTCTAACCAAAAATATATAACTTAGTTCTTGCCATGATTGTAATTAAATTGTCATTTTTGTCTATTTCAATTGCCATTTCTTTATGTCTATTCAGTCAACATCACTTGATCTTTTCTCAGACTGTTTCCCATAGCCACTGTATTAACCCTGAACTTATTATCATAATAAAATAATCATTCATAATGCTGTTCAGTTATTTATATTTCACCAAGATAACTTAAAGTGAATGGACTTGAAAACCAGACAGCTGTTTTATGTGAGAGCAAACTTCTCCTACACTCCATCAAGGGAGCTTCAGTCTCTGTATCCCTTAATTTAATATAATCAGCTATGAAGTTGTAGAATCTTGAGATAGGTTGTAATTTCTTGTCTTTAAAGTCCAGTCAATAAAGCTTGAATTGTTACAACTCAGTTAAGCCACACTCAAATAAAGTGATTAAATATTGATGCAATCATATCTTCATTCCCATCTCTGATATGTGCTATATATCTATAACTATATATCTATACATAGATAGATATAGATATATGTATATATTAAATACCATATTTTAAAGTACATCAATGGACACCTACTTTTTCTGTGACTCCCTCTCATAATGGACAGGGACTATGGCCTCATGTCCAGCACTGCTGTCACCAATTTGTAAGTGATGTTATAGGCCTTAAATCCACACTTTTGGTACCACATAACAGACCGGGTGAGACTGACCTTAGCAGTGTATGGTAAAGGTGCACTGCTGCCTTGGCTACCAGCCAGAACCTGCACCTTGCAAACAAGATTTACATCTTACAGCTACATGTTAGAGTTACAGTAAATGGATCCCCAGGACTTTTCAACTCAGACTGAGCCCACTGCCTTTCATTGCAATATTACCAACATTAATTGAAATCTAACAAAGATTATTCTGCAGGTAAATGCACACAATATTTTCTAAGGGGGAGTAATGATATTTCCAGTACCAGTACCCCCCCTTATTTGACTCTATGGGAATTTTGCCATCAATAAATAGGCCAGGCTGACATATCAAAACATAGTTCCATAGCCTATACTGACTAGTCTTTTGCCATTGAAATAAGTCAGCCATTAAATATTTGCATGGTAAAAATAATATGATCAATCACACCTCAAAAGGTGTGATCCAAAGTTAGTAGTGCATCATTGCAATGCACATACTCATATAATAATAAAAACGACAAGCCTTTAAAACTAAATGATAAAACTGTTTACTTAAAATAAATAAAATTAAGCAATGTACATTGTGATATCAAACACCTAAGTATTTTAAAGTCTTGCCAAGGGGAATACATGTCTTTAAACAAAGAGTTGGCTTAAAACAGCTAGCTAACAACTTATCTGTGTTTACCAGTATTGCTACAAGAAAGTTATTCTGAATTTCCATTAAACAGTAAGTACAAAGTCCAAAACACAGTGGCATAATTACATAGGCAATGTGGAGTCCAACTGATTTGTGTCCAGAAATGCAATCCATTTGCATAGTCCACAAGTAAGGTAGCTAAATGACTGGGCAATTGTTTTCACTTTTTACATAAAATATTCCAAAGTAGTTCCTCCTGTAAGAATTTTTAAATGGATAATACTTTCCCTTTTCACAAAGTCTTATGCTTCTGAGAAGAGAGGGTTGAGTCCAACAAAATGCTTATACATTTGAGGGGCACATTTAGTTTCAGTTTCAATAGTTTTATTGTACTGGAAGCAATTGTGCATTCTGTATACTTAGCTTTTTTCCATTATGTAAATTGCATATATTTGACATGCTGCATAACGTATAACAGCTCTACAATTTTATGAAAATACATTTGTTTTAGCATACATCACCAAATCACCACCTTCAATTTCATTAATTATAAGGGTGACATATTAGCCCATACCAACATCAGATTGGCAAGTTTCCCATGGTGCTCTTTGTCTCATCTGTTCCCTCATCCTGTCTGGTGTTATCCTACATGACCTATCACCTAAAAAGAATGAGTCCTATTCCTGGGAGAAATACCTTTTATCCTTTTGATATTCTAATCATGAATCCAGGAAGTGGGATCATAGACCATTATATGTATCTGGCTCATATTTTACAGATATAGACCTAACCCCATGTGAGAGTTCACCTGGAGATACAGTGTCTTGCCTTTCTACAATGGGTCAAGTGTAGGTGCCTGTTCCTGCATTTCCAATTTGCTTGTCTAGAGTATGATGCACTTCTTGGTTTGACTCATATTGATACGACTCTGCCATTTGACATACAAACCATACATACCTCTCTGCCTTTTAGTGGAAGAAATGTAAAAAAAGCCAAAAAGAATGGGGGGTACAAAGTATGAAAACTAGGGACAAATTTTAAACATTGGTCTTATAAACATAGACATTTGATACAGTAATAGATTTTGAATTAACATGCATTTTCTGAAAGGTATGAAGTCTGAAACTAAAATGTCTATTGTAATTTAATGACTTTCATCCTCAATGATTTGACAGAGAACCACAAATTCTATGAGGAATAGTCTAAACTTCTGAGCCAGAAATCTGGAGATTCTGTAAAAATGTAGACAGTTGAGAAGTTTGAGACTATATCTGATGACCTGCCCTTATTTTGCACACGTACTGATGAATCTACCCCATCTATGTTATATGGGTTGGAGACAGTGGCATTGACAAAAAGGCAGGAGTTAGAGCTGAATGTGGCAGAGTTAAAGATGTTAAGATTTGCACTGGGTGTGACGAGGGTGGACAGGCTTAGGAATGAGTATATTAGAGGGTCAGCCCAGGTTGGAAGATTTGGAGACAAAGCCAGAGAGGCAAGATTACGTTGGTTTGGACATGTGCTGAGTATATTGGGAAAAAGATGCTAAGGATGAAGCTACTAGGTAACAGCAAAAGAGGAAGGCCTAAGATAAGGTTTATGGATGTGGTGAGAGAGGACATGTAGGTGATTGGTGTTATAGAGCAAGATGCAGAGGACAGGAAGAAATGGAGATGATCCACTGTGGCGACCCCTGATGGGAACAGCCAAAAGAAGATGATGACTGATGGACCTACCCCAATGTCTCAGCTGAGATGGTTCAACTATGTACCACGCATGACCATACCTTCTCAGATATCTCTTAGAGTGTCTGGACCCAATACATGAAAATGAGTACTGAAGTCTGAAGTGCAGGTTTTATCATCCTTTGTCATAGATCTCACCTTACTAATAACTAGTGCTTGATTCATCTCAAGGTATTTAGCCCTACATTCATTCCTCTGATTTTGTTCATGACCATTCTTGTAGAAGAGTTTAGAAACCTTGCTAAAGTCCAGATAAGGCAATATCAGTTCATAGGTACTTACTAGACAGGTGGTGAAGAAGATGTTTGAGTAACATAGCCTAGCTTTCAGACTGCTCAACAGCACTGTCTGGTACTGTGGTATGCTTACAATAATACTGCCTACATTTGAGTACTGTGTGACTTGCTCAGAATCATACAGCAGGGAAATGGAAGTTGAGGGAATCAAACACTGAACTACAGGAAGCAACTTGCTGATAATTCATAACCTTAACCCCCTGCACTAACTTCTTTCATGTTCTTTTGCTGACACCTAGCCATAAAACTTCAGTGCCTGTGCCTGACTGACTCCATTTCCCATAAGCACAAACTGGTGCACAGTCAACAAACCATTTTCTGACTGGAGTTCTCCCAGCCTTCATCTAAAAACATTTCCATTAGACTCTGCAGTACGAATGCAAGAATTGCTAGCCCACAATTCATTGAGTCTGTCCTGATAGTGCTTTATGTATAAGAATCACTACTCCATTTTGTCAGTCAGAGTGAAGCACATCTAATGTCCAGGTCTAGCATCTATAGCTACATTAATGGCTAATTCATCATACTTGACATTGTCTTTAATACTCTATGTGACAGCTGAAATGGTTTCTTTGATTTAATCCATATTCTCCTTAAAAATACTTTTCAACTTTCTCTCCTGTTATCTCTCATCCACAAGTTTGTCCTCTCCAGCAGACATATTTATTCTCAGTGTTGAATATTGTCTCCTTTCTACTTAATAAATATGACATTCACTATTTCATGTTTCCTTAGTTCTCTATCTTTTTCAAACTTTATCAAAACATGCGCTCATTTCTTTCTCTCATTTATGTGTCTAAAAATGTCTTCTGTCCTTCCATTGTGTTCTTAATGATTCTTTTTTTTCAGAATTGCCCTTCTTATTGTCCTGAATGAGACCTCCTTAGATTTTTTGTTCCTGTACTGTGCTTCCCCCAACTCCATGTGATATCACTCAACAAACAACTACTCATCCCAGTAGCTTGTTTTTATTCATCACTGTACTTGAATCTTCAGCTTATATTCTCTTTAATCACCCAGAAGCTTCCTTGTTGAATCTTTTTAAATATTTTCTGCTTATGTTTTAATTTATTTATTTTACCAACTTTCTTTCTTCCCTTTTAGTTCCCAATTTCACTCCTAGAATTTCTCCATTTTTCCATTTCTGCTGTGAATAATAATGATGGTGCATGTTCATTATTTGCCAGTGATAGCTTTCCATCCTTCTCACTGACTCTGTGTTAGTCTGCACTGTATATTTCATGTTTAGTTGTCTTTGCTCCCCTCCCACTTGGCTCTCTCAATAAAAAGTGTTATCAGAAAACACTCAACTAAGACTTAGCCTGTAATGATTGGTGGTCTGTACATTGTATCACAATGTCATTACTGTTCTTTGTCATACTTTATGTCACTTTGCCACTTTCTATCTCTGTCTGTCACTCTCATTGCCTCCATTTTCTACTACTGGCTAATTCATCATTGAGTGTCCCTTGTCACATTTACACTGTGATGCTGTGAAGTATTGCCAGCTATGCCAGGAGAAATACGGCAGTGGATGTGTAGCATATACCAGCATAGCTAGCTGGAGTTTTATAAAGAATTATATGTCACTTGTATATCAAACTGATTTGTGCAGGTGCTTGTGTTGAAAATGTATTTGTAAAGCTGTTTGTCTTTAAAATGTACCAACAGTCAGTCCTGCTGAACAGAAAAGAAATACACCTGCATGTTAGATTGTAACTGCTGAAATGAATATATTGTAACAGAGGATATTGAAAGAGAAGAGGTTAATCTCAGTCCAGCTAACAAGGAAAAATAGTCTGAAATTTAATTACCTGGTTTAGGCCATAAAAATAGTATCTTACAGTTATGATTGCAGCCAAAGACGAAATGTCTGTGACAATCAAGACTAGAAATCGTACTGTATTGTCCTCAGGGTTGAATCAATTGTTACCCTGGAAGGTTGAATGTTTTTAAAATGGTTTTATAGCTTCCAGATGCTATAACGCATCTTAGTAAATCTTTATGTGTCTGTATAGTAACACATATGAGCAAGATTCTGGTTCATTTTCTAGTAAAGTGGGTAGTGTGGGAACCAGAAGTCAGATGGCTAGATATATGTGATGCCATTCTATAATCCAGCACTGAAATTATGTTTTAATACTAGCTGAGACAGAAGTCTCTAGGCAGTCTGTTTGTGAAACCTGACAAGAAGGAAAACCACACCACCACTTATCTTGCCTTGGTTTAGTAAGTAACCAGGGAATAGTAATTCTTTAGATCAGTCAGGAAAATATAGTGAGATTAGTTAAGTTTTTTTTTGTATCTGTGTGAACCTTTCCATCTGTGTTATTTTTTAACATTTCCTGTGACTAAAACTCTGGTATTTACTGTAAATAGATATTTAGTACTTTCATATTCTTTAATTATTTATTATTAAATATATTTAAACTTTTAATTGTGGCTAGTCTTTTAGAGAATATTTTAAACTTTGAGGGTGCTTATATTTATTTGGTAACACTGTGGTCACTCCTGAAAGCCTTTCTGCATTGGTCAAACACTACCATTTATATTAGTACTAATTTTACTCAGTAAACTTGGGTACCCTTGTAAGAGCCTTAGAGTAGCTGGGTTTGGAGTGGTCTGGTGGCAGTATCTACCTTATAGTCTCGGCTGCTAAATCTGTGCTAGCCTTTCCCGGGTGTGTGTATCTTTGTGTGTGTGTGTGTGTGTGTGTGTGTGTGTGTGTGTGTGTGTGTGTGTGTGTGTGTGTGTGTGTGTGTGTGTGTGTGTGTGTGTGTGTGTGTGTGTGTGTGTGTGTGTGTGTGTGTCAGCTACTTGGAGCAGGGACACCGAAGCACTGGTTTCACAGAAAGGGTAGTGGAGGACTTGGCTTGGAAGAGTAAGCTGAGGACTCAACTCTACAGCTGTGGTCAGTCTTTTCTGGGGACTGGTAACAGAGAGGGGAACCCACTCCAGGATAGGAGTGTGTTCCCTGTGTACTCTTAAGGGAAATTCTGCTTGGTCCAGAGAGCTGCATCTGAAAATACTGTGTATATCCATTTTTGTTCCAACTGAATGTCTCTCACCACTGTATCTGGTGAGGATTGAGACTCCTTTATCACTGGCCCAGAGGGGAGGTGTCACATGTACCATCACACTTTTATCTCTGTACCCCATACTCTCCCCTCTCCACTAATCCTCTCAGGAAGAGTTTTTGACTTTCTAGTCCTATCAACCTGGCATTCAAAACCACAACTTGCATCTTTCACCAGTCTCTCCTTAACCACAACCCCATACATTACAATCCTTCAGCCGCCCCCAACATATCTGCTACCCCTGTTCACCAAATTGCACCTATCCACCAGAATTGTCCATCACTTTATATCTCTACCCACCTGGCCCACAGCTATCAAAATGTTTCCTTGGCAACTTTTTATACTACCCCTTCTTCTATTACTCATACACCAAGTATTCTTTCAGTAACAGCTCCTTCAATTATAGATTCTCTTACACAGAATTAAATTCAGTCTCATTTCCATGCCATACATAGTCTAATCAGCTTACCCACTGATCACCCTTTCAAACCAAACTACACTGTTTGCTACACCATTCTCAACAGACTTGCTATCAAATAAATAAATAATAATAAAATAATGCTCTTAAGCATCTCTTCCCATACCTCATCCTCCTTAACTCACTTAGCCTCTGCAGAGATATTCATCCAAACCAAGATCTGTTTCACCCATTAGAAAAGGATTGCCAAACTACCACAGCGCCACTCCATCCTTCACAAAATGCTTGCCAAACTGCCACCACAAATACACCCTGTTCATTTGGTCAGCCCTTTAAACCCAACAACCAGCAACTTTACAGCATTAACATCGGAAGCATTAGAAACAAATGTTCAGAGGTCCACATACAGTTTGCCCTTCACTTCACTGATGTCATTGTCATAACTGAAATCTGGTGAAAACAACTTATAAAAGATAAGGTGATCCAGTTGCCATGGTATACCATGCATTGATTACATAGAACAGTCAAAAAAGCAGGTGGTGTGACAATAATGAACAAAAATACCCCCCAACTACCACACTCTACTTATAGCCTCCCAGCTACTAAAACTGCCAAGATTTTTGTATCCACACTTAAACATCATAACTATAAGACCTTATACTTCATTGCTATTGAAACAAACTGAAAGTCAGTCAAGCCTCCATAATTATAGAAAACTCTTAAACATGGCAAAACACTATTTAAACTGCACCAAAAAACATACTATACTAACCTCTAATACATTAAACAAAACAACATACCCATACCCATTTAAGTTGTCTTGTTAAATACCACTGTCTTTCTAGTTGCCCGCCTCTTATTGTATTCTGAATCTGACCATCCACCAAGAATGATGCCACAATACAGAGATAATGATCAGCTTTAACAATTGGCTTAAACTCTGGGTCATTTCAAAAGGGATCATGTCTGTCTGCCTGGGATGACATGCTGGACAGATAAATGTATCACCAAACACCATCATACTAGGTGACAACAACACCATACATCTCCAGTCCTCCATCAACACACTTATACATCCTGCCACACTACTCAACCAGCATATTCTTTTACCTACACTAATGTTAGCACTGCCAGTAAATTTAATGCACATTCTTCTCATACAGCCACTTCCTTCTTAAACAACTCTACCATCTGTAACACCTTACCCCTTCCAGAATTAATAAATAATTCCAACGTATTTAATTTTTAACCTATCGACACAACTACCATTAGGAAATATCTTCTCAAACTAGAACCAACTACACTTGCCCCAGACAATATTCCTGCAGAATGCATTAAACTTGTAGCAGGCTTACTATCTCTATTCTAATAAACCACTACATCAAAGAAAGCTACATCCCTAACATTCCAATAAAAACTTATATCCTACTCCTACGCAAACATGGCTCCACCACTGATATGTCCATTGAGCAGATTAATAGCCACCAATCCCAGTTAATTAAATTTGCTACAAAAAACAACTTACTAAGCCCCACACAACATGGTTTCTAGCCACAGAATAGCACTAGAACAGCTCTACTCAGCTTTGCTACCACCATCAACAGTGACACGAATGGAAGAAACTAAGTAACCTCAATTTTCTGTGATTTGTCAAAAGCTTTATACACCGTGCTTCACCAAAAATATTCTAAAAATCTCATACTTCAGACGTCAACACTCATCTCTCACCCAGTTTAGCAGCTAACTCAGTGATTAATATTAAGCTACTGAACCAACTGCTGGAATCCAAACAGAAAACAATCAGAACCAGTTCGCAATGGTTTTATTGCAGGAATTAGTCACTTTCATGTGTATATAACAGGCACTTCTTCAGAATAAAAAACATTCACAAAAATTCAGTTTAAATAACCCACCAATAAAATCACATGACCCATCAACACACCTACCAATTCTAATCTTAAAGGCTACTTGCTCAAATAATAAAATACATAAAAGTCTATACAAATATATACTAAGAAAAAACCTAACCTAATGTTTCCCTACTTACACAACATAATACCAAATTAAATATAGTGAGACATAAGTCTTAAAACACAAGCTATGGATAAAGACTCATTCAAACCTGAGGGTGAGGTGGCATTTAATTTCAGTTGCCAGTGCAACTCCCTTCATTCTACCATGTCACACGACAGTCTCCCCAGTAAATTCCACTGTATAGTGTTGATACCGAAAAATAAAAAAAAGGTCTGGATGTTTTTCTACATGACAATACAATGCATTAGTAGTTCTCCTCTGCTTGATGTCATAAATGTGTTCATAAATGCGTTCTTTAAAACTACAAATGGTTTTCCCAACATAAAAACTTGGGCACATTTTACATAAAGCCACATAAATCAATCCCATTGATTTACAATTACAAAAAAAGTGCATCCTTACTTTTATACCATTAATAAGCACCTCATGTTTCTCTAAAATGTATTGACACAAATTGCACTCACCACATTTATAAGTACCCCAAGTCCTTTCACTAAAGGTAGTATATATCTTGTCATCTGATTCTAACATGTTCTTGATGCATTTGGCTTTTCTAGTGACAAATACTGGTTTGGTTCCCAAAATATCAGATATCTCTTCAAATGCTTGAAAAACAAGCCAGTTTTGGTTAATAATATTCTGAACGTAATCATATTCTTCCGTGAAAGTGGTAATGAATGAACAATTATAACCACAATTTGTTTCTCTCTGATAAACCAAAGTTTTGTTATCTAACAAAATGGGAATCACCTCCTCCTGCTGTCTCTTCTGAAGGACTTCCCTCCATATTAAATCAACTAAATCCAGGGGGGGGGGGCTCTAGTTGTAAACATCCCTTTCAAATTTACACACTCTTTGAAAAACATTTCTTCACTCGAAATCATACGGGCTAACCTTATATATTGCCCCTGTGTTCACAGTTGTGAACTAGTTCTGGTCATTATCTGTTTGGATTCTAGCAGTTGGATAAATATTAAGCTGTAAAATGAGAAAATGATATCTCTCCATTTCTCTCAGTGCACATATGGCTGCTTCAAAGATCTATACTTAGTCCTTTGCTGTTAAATATTTTCATAAATGACCTACATACCACAAGTAAACATGCTACCAGTATTCAGTATGCTGATGTTTCTATATCATCTGCACTGCTAAAAACCTCCTAAACAACTTTAAACTCAAATTCAGGAGTCCTTCAGCTGTATTAAAACATGGCTCTATAACTCTCAATTAATATTAAAAGCTAAAAAGACCAAATATATTCTGTTCACATCTAAACGATATGCTAATGACAAATGTCGCTTCACCATTACTTCTGTTAACCAAACCAAAATTGAACTTGTAACTTATACCAAGCTACTAGGTGTCATCATAGATGATACCATGGAATATGACCACAAAATGAGTGAAATATTAGAAAAAAGCACTAAAAAACTTGGAAACCTATATTGAGCTAAACCTTACCTGACTGACCATATCAGGCAAACCATTGCCTCTACTTTACTGTTACACACCCACTCATATGCTGCTCCTAGATTTGTAAGTCTGCTAGTTACCCAAATAGCCATGCTAGAAAAATATTCTACAACAAAATTGTTGAATTCACAGGTGATATGCCTTATAGAGCCATTCATTGCATGGTACTAAAACAGGCACATTGGTTAGAATTGCCTTACTATCTAATAGTCACACTGCTGAAAACTGTTTAGAGACTAATTATCCAACCTGAAAAATGTCATACAATAAAAAATGTTACGTAACCTTGCTCCTCATCTCGAACTCTTCACTCTACTGAAAAATTCTTATTGTAGCCAATTAAGTCATGTAATATTGCAGGTGACTCACTGTATTCCTCTCACATCTCTAAAGTTTGAAATTCTATTCCCCTCTCACTCAAACAAACTAACAACCTGAAATCCTTCAAGCTGCTATTAAAGTTACACAACTTTGCTCATGAACCTCACCTGGTTAATCTCCCTAACCTATTCTTATTTACTCTGTCTCATCTTGTTCAAAAATTATTATTTGCAAGTCATTTGTTTCCTACCCTGTACTATTGCGTCTTGGCCACATAAACTGCATTATACTGTTTTTAACTGTTCATTGTTATGAAAGTTCACTTCACCACTGTCTTACTAGGAAAAAACTATGGTTCTAAACTTTGCCTAAAAACATCCTTTGAAAAATTGTTCAAATTATTGTTGTGTTTGTATTTTTATTATCTTATGTTTATATATTGACTATTCATATGTATCTTGTCAATGTTTTTGTTTTCCTAGTATTGTATGTGAAAACAATAATTGCTTTTTTTTTGCATTATTGTAGGCTCAAATGATGCATTACACTATGCGTGTATGTAGGATATTTTATCTCTGTATCTAGTAGAACCTTTCTCTGTGAGCATCTGCTGGAAACAATTTTCTACCCAGTTAGACTTTCCTGGTCAAAAAAGCAGTAAGTAAGTAAATAAATAAGCAAATAAACATAAACAAATAAATAAATATATAATCACTCCTCCTGTTGTCCTACTTTATCTGTAGCTCCATGCTGTCTCTATGCAGTTAGAACAATAACCAGTACCCTGTTCTGTTGTCTACGTTTCTGTCACTGTGATATTTAGCTGTTCTAATTTTAGTGGCATGACTAACTGAAATTATCTCTTTTGCAAAATTCTTGCATTACAAAAAGAAACTGCTTTATATCTCATGATGTTTTCTCTGTGTCTCTTCCCTGTCTTGGTCCTGCTGACTCCCTCCATTTTCAAATCTGCATGCTCATCTATAAATACAGATGAGAAAATAATAAATAAAATAATACAACAAAATATAATAAAATCAAAAAATAAAGAAAATGAAAAAAGTTTACACTCATCACTTAAGTTGTTAAAGTACACTAATTGATTATAATGTTTGACTTCTTTGATGCCACACTCAGTTAGGATGGCATGAGTGGAAAGGCTCAGAGTGTAAATGGCCAAAAATTGATCCAGTTTCTTTTCTTTATTTGGAGGCTATCCGTTCAATGTCTGCACCATATGGGTAAAATATGCTAAATATCCAAGGTAAAGTAGAATGGCTGCAATTGATTTAAAAAAGTGTTAAAAAGAAGCTAATAAATTATAAACACATTCCTGCCCTATGCAATGGTGGATGTTACAAGGCAACTTAACAACTAATGGAAATGTCTGCCTTCATGTTCGCAATAAAGGAATTAGGTTTGTGTTTCATGCAGAATTGTTTTCAGTCAGAAATAAAATTCAGGGAGTGTTGCATGCCAAGATGTCCTAGTCGATGGCTGAGTACAGCTTTTCTTCTGCTTATGTTTCAAGCCATTTGAGAGCTATGTAGAAAGGGAAGGCTTGGTGTTTGTTAACAAGCACTATTTGTTTGTTGCAGCATTTAAAAATACTGGAAAAATTCTGTTACGATTTTTTATGAAAACATATCCAAGACTAATGAGAATGAAAATTAAATATTTATAAGTTCCTAGGCTCATAGGCACACACTTTGCTAATGACTACCAGGGTCTTTATAAGCCTAACTGTGTAATCCAACCAAGTCCCAATGTATCATGGGTATTTATTAGGAGGGGGTATGCTAGGAAGCTTCTAGTGGTTATAATGGGTGAGGTATATTAGTTTTGAAGGGTGAAGGGTGATTATTACACACTGTAATAGAAACATGGCAATTTAAAATGCATTTCAGAAACTTTCCTTGATGGGTTCAGGTACATTATTTATATGAAACGGATTAAATATATCCATTCATAAATTATTTTCCACCCTTTCCCTTACTGCTGGTTAATCTCATTCTGCACAATTAAAATGGGAAAACAAGTGTTATAGGCATTGCTTTGACTGTTTTAATAATAGTCAAATTTCTTTGGAAAATCAAATGTAAAATAAAGTTCTTCAAGTAAACACTTAATTGCAATGCGTCTATTAATTAGTTTGCTGTATTAATAAGAAAACTACAAACCATAGTTTTATTAATACAAATGCAAAAAAAAAAAAAAAAACAAAAAAAAAAAAGCTTACATTTCAGGTTGATTTTCATTCCTTTTCTATAAGCATTTATGAGATTAAAAGGATACCACATTTTGGAAATCCATATTTGAGAAATGGAATCCTCATTCTCATATCCTGAACAAAACATTTTATTCTGCTTTCTGGGTAATTTTCTGTCATAGATGTTTTAATGCATGCCATCTTAAAGACCAAACAGATATTAAGTTTTAATACATACCATTTTATAGACCAGAAAGGTTATCAGAGACATATCTCTTGGCTAACTTTTAGCTTCTGCAATGTTTTTATTTAATAAATGGTAAGAAGAGTCATGAATTTTGAACACTCCTACCTGAATAAATTCTGGCTACCAATTGAATTTGGATTTGGATTTTATATTCAGATAGTATGGTTATATATAAGCAATGGGTAGTTTTTAATGCCCCATCCTGGTAACATTTGCTTTTGGTCTTTTCACTGAAACAAATGTATATATCACCACTGCATGACAAGTTTGACTGCCAATCATCCATTGAATATGTTGACTGGAAAGAAATGTTGATAACGTTGCTTAAATTACCTCACTGAAACTTTACTTCTTTCCTTTCTCTTTATTTTACTTCCTGGCCCTTCTACTCTCTTTTGTGGCTAAACTTTAATAAAAACTATATTGCACAAAATGATAACCGCTATAGTAACTTGCTGGATAGTGTATTAGACAGACTATGGCTGTACTGAAAAGTTTTAAGGAAGTTCGAGGCTGAATCTAATCTGTGAAAAATTACCACATTTCTAACTAAAGGTCATATTTCCACAGAAACAAATCTACAAAGAGCTGCTCCAAACTTTCTGTTGTAGTTAATTTCTTACCTTTAAGCGAGACATTTGAAGTAAAATGAAGAATTCTGAAGTAAAAAAAAAAATCTGTAATTTGAATGTGGTAATGCACTCATCTTGCAATTCTATACTGTATGAAATACTTCAAAGTGTAGAAGAATGTTGCAGCTTGTTATTTTATTTATTTATTGTTTTTTGCGAACTGACAGTCTTACTGTATAAATTATTAAAATACAAGAGGACATGACATCATTAAGGATTAAAATATTTAAAAATAAAAAAGAAATAATTTGATAACTCTACCAAAAAATCATCCTGGAATGCACCTTGCAACAGACAAACAGCCAGTGAGAATAACCTTCACTTTAATGTAAATAATTTGCTAAAAACAGGGTTACGCACTTTTGTTCCATCAAAACTTTCCTTGGAACTTCATCAGAACAGTTGCCATTTGAAAACAACTGTTATTACATACATTTAAAATGTTACACATGATAAAACCCTCAAATAAAAAAAAAACTGTTGATTAATTACATCTTAAAGTAACACACCACATACATTTCCTTTCTACAAGTAATTCAGTTGTGAAGCTACAAGTCTGTAATTTCATAACTTTACCTGAGCAAACACAGCTTAAGGGAGTTGTACATTATTTCTCTATTAAGACTTGTTTCCCAGTTGGGTGGCACAGTGGCAGCATAGATGGTGTTGTTGCCTCACAGTAAAATGTGTCCTGGTTTGATTCTTAGGTGGGATGCCTTTGGTGCAGAGACTGTATATACTTCCTATGTTCATGTGAGTTTGCTCCACATTCCAAACACATGATAGATTGGAGATAGTTTAAGTTGGTGATAGGTGCAAGTATGTGGTGTGGAAGAACAACCACAGCAGGGCTAGCCACCCAATGGTGTAAACCTTGGCTCTAGATGATTGTCACTGTTAAAGTGACACCCTGATCCCACACGCAAACTGGGGAAATGGAGTTATGGATGGATGGAATTTTTCCCAGGCTAGAGAATTGATCTGCATGGGATATTTATTTATTTATCTACATTTGATTACCAAGAAAGTCTGACTGGGTAGAAGCCCATTTTCAGTGAAGACCTGGGAAAAAATATCCTAATTATTACAAAATATTTTAAGGGCAATGGCTTTACAGTCTTCAAAAATAAAGCAAAAATATCATCAGTTTAAAAAAATTATAACACATTAGGCATAATATAAAATATTGGTTAAGAACCAATACAAGTTATATGACAATCATTTAATAACCAGTACAAGTTATATGACAATCATTTAATATTTGGAGAAATTTTAGACAGTTTGTAGAGAAATTAAAGGTAAGTTAGTCTAATACAAATAGGAATTGCATATGAAGTAAGGGAAAAACAGGTTTATGGTATATTTATAAAGAAAGTCAGGGAGAGAATTTGATAGAAATAAGAAAGTAAGTGAAGAAGGAAGAGTAAGGAGGTATAAGGAATGGAAAGGTACTTGTTCACATTTAGGAATATGGTTTGTCCTGGTTTTGAGCAAGAACATTGTCATATTTTAGGTAGGAAGTCTTTTAGAGTGGTTTGGAAAGATGGGAAGAAGGATACTGACCTAATACAGTCAAGCAATGAGTTCCAGGCCTTAGCAACCTTATATAAGTACAGACAATGCCCAGCAGATCAGACAGGAGATTTTGGTCACTGGATCACAATGGCCAACTAAGAACATAGATGTGTAGAATGAATTTTAGTGCTGGACAGGCAGACAGATGCTAGAAAATCTTATATGTGGTAAGAACCTGTGTACGTTAGTTGATGATGCAGTTCTAACCAATTTAGGCTTTTTAGTGTTATACTATGGTGGGTTCTGAAAGGAGGCATGTGCTACAAATTTGTTATAGCATTGTTCAAGTTTTAATTTTTGTGAAGCCTGAAGGTTAATGAGGATGGGAGTGCCATAAAGAAGAGTGGGGAGGAGATAAGTAGGGGCAAGTATAGTTATAGTTGTGTTGGTGAAAAAGTTTTTGGCTCTGCAAAGGATCCCTAGTTTTGATGAGTTTTTCTTATGCAATTTTGTATATGCAGGTTGAATGTAACATTATCATCCACTATCATCTCCTAATAATTTGCAATGAGAAGTGACTTCAATGGTTGTATTATCAAGAGAGAGGGGACTTTAAATTTAGTTTTTTCAAAAGAGAGGAATTTGGCAAAAAAAGTAGTAGTTTGGTCATTTTGGGGGTTGAGCATGAGAACTGAGTTGCAAAATCGTGTTTCAGTGGCTGTTAAAGCTTCCTGAGTAATTTTGTAGAGGTGAACCATGTTTTCAAATGTGCAAATGAGAGTGGAGTCATCTGCATATTGTATATGGGCAGCCTGTTGTTTGAATGTATAGAGGGTGTTGGTGAAAATGTTAAAAAGTAAGAGACCAAGGATAGAGCCTTGTGGTACACCAGCTGTGACTTGGAGGTAAGGGGAGGGCATGGATTGCCATTTTACTGACTGATACCTATTAGACAAGTAGATTGAGAGAGACCTAGTGAGAACTTTTGAAGTAGAAGTTTGCTGTAACAAACTGTGCCGAAGGCTTTAGACAAGTCTCGAAATAAGGAAGAGACTAGTTTGCTATTATCTCTAGCTTTATTGACAGTATCTATATAGGTTAGAAGGGCAGTGCTAGTATTATGGGAAGGACAGAAGCCATGTTGTGCAGGGGATAGGAGTCCCTCCTGCAGGAGATAGTATAGCAATTGTTTTTAAATACAGTTTTCAAGTATTTTGGTGAGTGGAGATAAGATTGCTATAGGTCTAAAGTTATTAATGTCTGTTGAATTTCTTCCTTTGTGCAGAGGGATAATGTGTGATTTTTTCTAAAGAAAGGGACTGTGAGATTCCTGGACTGACCTATTTATGAGGTTTGAGACAAGATAGTCAATGTTATTGGCTGCTGTTTTTAGGTATTTGCTTGGAATGTCATCAGCTGAAGATTAACACATTTATAGGTTCATAGGTTCATAGGTAGGTACTAGGCTATCTGCCCATTGGCATTTATAAGCCTAGCCACAGTGTGTCGGCTTTCGCTGTCTCATTGATTAATTAACTGAGCCTCTGTCAAGCAGAGCCAATGAAGTGATCCCAGGGGTGTATTTTCTGTTACCCATCCACTCGTCAAGGCTTCTCTTGAAGAGTGTTAGTGAGGGGCTCTGACTAATGTTGTTAGGAATTTTGTTGCAAAGCATGGGGAGTCTCTGTGTCAGGAATCTATCCCTCCAGCATGTTCTATTTATTGTTGTGGCAAGGTTTAGCTCACTAGAGCGCGTGGCTCACAGTAACTTGGATTTCTTTAGGTGGAGCATGGCCATCAATTCTGAGTTGGACATGGCTTTGTAAGTCAGGCAGAGATCACCTCTGAGTAAGTGATATGCCACTGAGTACAGCCGGAGTTTTTCAGTCAGGCTGCATAGGACATATGTTTGAGGCCAGTAATCCTCTTGGTGAGGTGCTTTTGTGGTCTTTCCAGCTGTTGGAAATGTCTTATGAGGTACATCCCAAATGGGGCATTGTACTCTATGATGGGTCTGATGAGTGACGAGTAGAGGGGCACTATTCTAGATGCGAACCACCTAGTAAGTAGATGGACCACATTAGAAGGATTTCCCAACTACTTTGGAAATATGATTGTCAAAGGAGAGATTACTATCTACCTGTGTCCCCAGATCTCTTATTACCTCTTCTGTATTAAGGGGGCTGCTGTTTATGTGGTAAACCGTGGGTGTTTTGTTTTTCCCAAACAGGATGACTATGCATTTTTTGGCATTTAGCTTGAGGCCATGACTTTAACACCAGGTGTCTGCCTCGGTAAGGCCTTTTTGAAGGATGTCCGTGTCAGCCGGAGAGTCAATTATGGCTCCCAGTTTGCAGTCATCAGTGAACTTGGTTAGCCATAGTCCTCCTGTGTTTGCCTGTACTTCTGAGAAATATATGCCGAACAGTAGGGGTCCCAGAACCAAGCCTTGTGGGACACCACTTGTGACTGGTTTAGAGTCGGACCTGGAGCCCGCTATTCTTACCCTGTGAGTTCTGTCTGTAACCCAGTTGGCAACCCATCTTCATTTTATGCTTGTTTAAGAGTGGTGAGTTATCAGGAGAGGGGTCTGGGTTGAATTTTTAGCCAAGATGTAAGATTTATTTAATGAATGTCCAGAATCATTTAGGATTGTGTTTATTATCAGTCTGAAAAGTTATTCAGCTTTTTGTCTTCATTTATTTGCTTTTTAGTATGATTGCAATGCATTCTGAAGTTTTCAAGAGGTGCTTTATATTGTTGGCATTCTTTCCATGCTTTTTCTCTATCCTACATTAGCATTCTACTCCTTTTGGCTAGCCAAATTGCACTATTTGTTTATAGTCTTTTCCTTCTAGGATGTGCAAGGCTATTTAGGATATTTAAAAAAGTTGTATAGAATTCATTTACAGCATCATCTAAGGGAAGAATTTTCAGAAGTTCCAGTTGATGGATGATAGTGTAGTAATGAACATTTCTTTGTTAGGCTTGGAAAGGTTGCATTTTGTTTTGTAAGTATGCTGTTTAACTGGGCGTGTGAAATGTCTGGTCATATAGATTAGGATATGATTACCAAGAGAGTCTGACATTGTACCTGTGATGGAGTATTTGCTAGGGTATGATACTAGAATCTAGTCTAATAGTGAATTTGAGGTCTTACTATAATGTGTGGAGCTATTAATTACCTGTGTGAAACCACATAAGTTTATGTTAGATGTAGGAAAGTTAGAGTTTACGTCCAACCAATTGACATTCAAATTATATTCAAATCACCTAGTAGTATTTTTCCTCATGGAAATGTTATGGATATCCAATGTTGGATATTTTCCAGTATAGCTGTATTGCTACCAGGAGGGATGTAAAGGACAGTAATACATATTTGTTTATAATTGCTTATTTTGAGGAAAGCAATAAGAAACTCTGCTGAACTGAATTTTGGTTATTGGTTTGCTGTAAGGGGAAATGTGGTAGGTGTTGGGAAATATGAAAGCAACGCCATCACCTTTCCTTCATATGGTCATTATTGATAATATTATAGACAGGAGGCATAACTTCAGAATCAATTATGCTGGGTTTAAGCCAAGTTTCAGTTACAGCAAGAATGTCAGGCTTCTGTTGGGTAACCTAGGCATGCAGTTCAATAGTTTTATTTCTTTTGCTTCTAACATTTATTACAGCAAAAATTAGATTACCAGAGTTAGTGATTGGCTGTTGTTGGGTTAGATAAGTGTGTGAGAGAGAATTATCTTTGTGCTCATTCTGATAGGTGGGGCCCAGATTAAGGTGTATATCTCCTCCTAGAAGGATTTTAGTATATTGCATAGCATGCTTGTTTTTGGAGAGGATTCTTGCACTTAATTTTGCTTTGGTTTGAGTTGAAGTGCAGTTAATCAATCTATATTTGGAATGCATGTGTGGGGCAATATTAAATAGGCTTGGTGCAATTTGTGTGGATAATGTAAAGAGGAAGTATGTATAGGTGGTTGGGACACAGTGAGGGAGATGTTGATATGTATTATTGAGTCATGGTAGGATGGAAGATGGAGCAGTAGGAGGAGGAGACTAGAAGAATAGCTAAAGAGCAGCATGATTAAGTACAGGAATCTGTATTTTATAGATGTCAGGTAGTGGGGAAGTAGCAACAAAGAAGGAAACAAGAACTTACAGGGCAGTAGGAGATTCAGTGATGGTGGATTAAGAAAGCTAGTAAGGATAGGTAAGAAGAGAAGTATTATCTATGAAAGAAGAGAGTTAGGTTGTCCTGGTGTCTTCTCTGGAATGTAAGGAATAGAGGGGTATGAAAGGTTAGAATATAATAATGTAGTCAAAATAATAAGGAATGAGGGTTTATTTTGGAAAAGTAAAATATTCAGTGTGGAATATATTTTATTTGGGAAAAGTAAAAGATTCACTGTGGAATATATAAGTACTATTAGGGAGGATTTTGACTATGAATGGATATAGTGCAAAGCAGTATGGTAAGACGAAAGAAAGTTGGGAATAGGGCTAAAGATAAAATAGAGATCAGGAAGTAGGAAACATGAAACAGATGTGTATGTATAGAAGTACTGAGGTTATCTGGAGAGGATTTTGGAATAAGAGTCACAAGTGAAATGTATATGTAGGCAGTATAATATTAGGGAGAGAGGGGTGTGTGGGAACTGGGAATGGGATAGGGGAACAAAGGGAGGCCTAGTGGAGCGAGGCTTAGCATGGTGGACTTCCCACTCTCAGGTAAAATTATAAGAGAGTAATCAGTTTATAACCAGTACAAAGCAATTAACAAAGAGGTGCAAAGTAAAACAGATTGTCTCTCATTTCCGGCATATGCAGTATGGTCTACTGGTCAAGAAAAATTGGATAGTGGACAACTTAGCAAGAGGTCCTTAGAGTGCATGGATTATTTCACAGAGACTTTCAATCATAGACCAGGCATATATTTAACTGAATAAAGTTAATACACAGCGAGGATCTTCATGATAAATGTGCTTATATTATACAATGACACAATTCTCAGTAAAGTCGTAGGAGATGGGCCTTGTGGCAGAGCTCCTGCAATATTGAGGTCAGATGTAGTGACTGTAGGCTCTGAAATGAATGAAAGAAAGAGAAAATAAATCTACTAAATTGTCATATTATTAGAACATGGCACTACTCTGCTAAGCACAATATAAAGCCATCACTTAGTAAACATTCATTCATGGGATTAACCAGCAAGTCAAAACAGTGTTATATATTTATATCAGAACACCAGCAATTCACATTACATCCATATCTGTTAAAGGGAAACACACTCAGCATACATAATGCTTGTCCCATTTGAATGAAATTGTTGCAAATAAAACACATCACCAAAGTCTTTTCACTATTCTAAACAGTCTTAGGACAAATAGAAATATATTAACATATGACGCATACCTGCTGTATGAAGGAAAATAGTGACTGCGTATAAGAAAAGACAGCAAAGGAGAAGAATTCACAAAAGGAATAATATTCATATTGTTAGGCTTAACCAGTGTTTAGAAAATAAAGGAATGACCAGTTTCCTCAAACTCATATTTATAAAACCTTAAAATGAAAATTATTTTCCTCTGAACAAAAGGCTCACAGACCTCCCGCAAGAGGAGAAAATATACTAGACCTGATCATCACAAACATGGGGTCAAAATGCTCCACACCGGAAGTATATCCCTCATTGGTGAGATCCGACCATAAATTAATCTCATTGGAGATCCACATCCCGCCCCCACCCCCAGCAAAAAAGACCACAGTGAAGAACTTCTCAAAAGCAAACTTCACACTTCTTAAGACTGGAGTGGTATCCTTCAAGGCCCCCGAGCCAGTGGAAACCACAACCCACGCTGCTGAAACCCTTACAAATGCCTTCTACGAGCACCTACTTCAGGATACGTACCCAAAGAATGGCATACGGCAACTGTGGTCCCACTCCACAAAGGCGGTGCTTCTATGGACCCTGGAAATTACCGCCCCATAAGCTTGATGAGCCTTGTCTGCAAAGCTATGGAGAGAATCATAATGGAACTCATAAATAAAGACATTGGGGACCTACAGACACTGGATCCTACCCAATTTGGCTTTGTCAAGGGCAGATCCTGCCTCTTGAACTTGGTCGACTTTTTCGAAACAGTCACTAAGGCCATTGATGAGGGTAAGGCAGTTCACACAGCCTACCTTGACCTAGCAAAAGCGTTCGACACAATACCCCACTCGGGCATCATAGAAAAGCTCACCAGCTTAGATGTAAACCCATATGTCACAAGATGGGTTGCAAACTGGCTCAAGGACAGAACACACAGGGTTAGAGTTGCTGGTGCCATGTCAGACTCTAAGCCGGTCACGAGCGGTGTCCCACAGGGCTCAGTCCTGGGCCCCCTCTTGTTCGGCATTTATTTTTATGAAGTGCAGGCAAACATAGGGGGATTGTGGCTGACAAAATTTGCAGATGACTGCAAACTGGGCACCATAATTGACACTCCATCAGACACAGACATCCTCCAGAGAGGTCTCATAGAAATGGATAACTGGTGCCAGAGCCATGGCCTTAAGCTAAATGCCAAAAAATGTATAGTCATACCCTTTGGGAAAAACAGGTAACCCCTAATTACCACATAGGTGGTAATCCATTAAACACGGAAGAAGTTATCAGGGACCTGGGGACCCAAGTTGACAGTAACCTTTCTTTTGACACTCACATTGCCAAAGTGGTTAGGAAGACCTTCTACATTGCCCACCTGATCATGAAGGGATTCACATCCAGATCAGGAGAGGTCATTGCACCCCTGTACTCTTCACTTATCAGACCAATGATTGAGTAGAACACCCCATTCGGAATGTACCTTACCCGACACCTGCAGCAGTTGGAATGACCCCAAAAGTTCCTCACCAAAAGGATAAAGGGGCTCAAACATATGTCATACAATGCCCGACTGAAGAAACTCCAGCTCTATTCAGTCGCATACCGTCTGCTCAGAGGTGATCTGTGCCTGACATACAAGGCCATGTCCAACCTAGAATTAATGGACATGCTCCACCTCAAAAAATCCAAATCCACCAGAGCCATGAGAGCAAGAGACTTAAACCTCAACATGGATATAAATAGGACGTGCTGGAGGGACAGATTCATCACCCAGAGACTCCCTACACTATGGAACAGAATCCCAATCCATGTGAGGCAGAGCCCCTCACTGACTCTGTTCAAGAGAAATCTTGACGAGTGGATGGGAGATCGTAGGTTTACCCTGGGAATCATCTCTGTGTCACTGCTGGACAGAGGCACAGCAAACTAATGGGTATAGTATTCTCATCCTAAGGGGTGGTGAAAGCCACACACACTCTGGCTAGGCTTATAAATGCCCTAGGGCAGATAGCCTAGTATAAATCTATGAACCTATGAACCTATGAACTAACACCAGTGAGGGGTGCCCATATAGGGAAAGGATAATAAATACACACACAGTAAAGTACAATTTCCCTTAAGAGCACACAGAGATCAAAGTCAGTCTGGGGCTGGTCGATCCCTTTCTCTGCAGGTCCCCCATAAGACTCCCTACTGGCATAGCTATAGGGTCCAGATCTCAACCTAGTGGGCAAGCTATAACCTCCAGAACTCTCTCTGTCCAACCAGTGCTTCGTGCCCCTGCCCAAGTAGCTGACACACACACACTTTGAGATAAGAGTTTATACAACCACACAGACACTCCTGTGGGAGGCTGGCACAGGTTCTCCAGCTGTGCCCCTTTTCTGCCCAGTCTAAAAGTTAGTACCGGTTGCCATTACCCACTAATATCAGCTACTCAAAGGCCCTTCTGAATGGGTGTCCAATTATTACTGTGCAATATTATTATCCAAATGGTAAGTGTGACTGAACAGTCAAGGCTTATTAGAGTGACTTGGTACAGTATCACTATATACATGCAATGTACTCTAGAGCTTAAATTAACTCTACATCACAGGGCTAAAGCAGATGCCCTACACTGACAGCCTTAAAAAACTCCAGCTATACTCTGTGGCATATCATCTACTCAGAGGTGATCTCTGCTTAACATACAAAGCCATGTCAAACCCAGAGGTGTTGGACTTGCTGCACTTATATAAATCCCATTCCCTCAGAGCCTCATGCTCCAGGGATCTAAACATTGTCATCACAATAAACCAAACATGCTGGAGGGATAGGTTACTGACCCAGACACTCCCGAGACTCTGGAATAGACTGCACATACATGCCAAGCAGACCACCTCTTTGGCCCTCTTCAAAAGGAACCTTGATGACTGGATGGGAGAAATGAAATTCACCCTGGGGATCATGTCAGTCACCCTGCTAGACAGGGGTCCAGGAAAGTAAATAGTGTGGGAAGAAATAGCCAGGGAATTGTTATGGCTAGGCTTGTATAGGCCCTAGGGCTAATAGCCTAGTATCATCCAATGAACTTATGAAACTATAAGTTTCTAGAGTTTATGTCTGTATATGAGAGGGGTGGGTATGTTAGTTTGGGCATTAATATATGGCTTAGTTTATCGGAGACATGGGAGGCAGACCTGGAGTGAATTTTCAGTTTCCCATCCTTTGGTCAAGGTTATGCTTAAAAAGGATTAGGGGTGAATGTCAACATTCAAAATGCTGAGTGCCAAAAAGATAGAAAAGAAGACCAGAAAGATAGACTTTAAAGCAATCAACCTTCTTCTTAAAACTTTTTGCAGAGGGGCAAGCCCCCACACCCCTAGAACTTACATATACCAAATCTCAGATTGCCATTGCTCAGAGTGAAGGGAATATTCCAAGAAATGGCATCTCAGACTTAATATATGTAAGGCTGTTCTTTTGGACATTCAGCCTCTGCATTTTGGGACACACTGTAGTAGGTCTGAACATTTCAAATGTTTACCCACTACTTTACATGGAGAGGGAGCCTGTTCCTTAGCAGTGAGATCCTCTGAGACATATATCTGTCTCACCAATATATCTTATTTATGTCACAAGCAAAATTTAAATCCTTGTATCTAGTTGTTCTGATGCTGTTTGTTTTCCAGATGTGCAAAAAAATCCATCAAAGCTGGATGTAAGGATGCCTTGTACATCAGGCATAGATCACCTCTCAGTAACCTGTAGGAGAAAGAGTATACAGATATAACTTGAAGACAATCCATACAGGACAATATGTTTCTACCCTGGATTCTCTTGGTAAATAACCTTTTTGGGCATTATAACTGTTACATCTGTCTGGTCAGGTACATACTGAAGGCAGCATTATACTCAATGATAAGTCTGTTAAGAGCTGAATAAAGTTGCACTATGACTTCCTTGAATCTAGATGCCATGTTCTTGCTTATAAGTTGGGCAACAAAGAATGATTTTCTTGCTGACTTGTCTACATGTTGGTCAAAAGCTAGATTACTGTCTACACATGTTCCCAGATCCCTGACTATAGGGTCAACTTTTAGGGTGTCTTGATGGAGAAATTAGCCTGAGTGGCAGTTGTCCCAAAAGGTACTACAATGCATTTCTTGACACTGAGTTTTAATCCATGACTGGCACCAGTCATTTGTCTTTGTTAGACCCTCTTGTAAGATGTTTGTGTCATGGGGAGATGATATGATAGCTCCCACTTTGCAGTCATCTACAAACATGGTCAGCCACATTTTATTGACATAAGCCTTTACCTCTGAGAAGTAGGTGCCAAATAGGAACAGCTCAGCATGGAACCAAGAGGTGCTCCACTGGTGACCAGTCTTTTAATGAAGGTAGTATCACCAATCCTGACTTCCTGGGTCTTGTCTGTGAGCCAGCTGGCAATCCAGTGCATTATGTAGGGGTTTATGCCCAGTTCTGTGAATTTGTCAACTATACCTGCATGGGGTATTTTATCAAATGCTTTAGCCAGGTTCAGGTATAGGGTATGCACCATTTTCCTCACATCAATTGCCTTACTGACCCTCTCAAAGAATTCTGCTAGGCTTAGTAGGCATGACCTTCCTTTGGGTTGGGTCTAATGATTGAAGGTTTCCTATGTATTTGTTGATCATTTCCATGATAATTCATTCCATGGCTTTGCATATTAGACTAGTCTGTAGTTGCTGGGGTCAGTTGATGGTCCCTCCTTGTGAAATTGGATACCTGTTGCAGTCCTCCTTTCTCATAGCACAAGGCATAGTTGAAAAGAGACTCAAGGCATCCTGATAAGTCATATTTCAAGCTATTTAGGAGGCATTCTGGGATATTATCAGGACCCACTGAGGCTATATTTTGGCCTTAGTGAGTGCTGCCAGGACTTGTGCCCTGTAAATAGCTGAGGTGGGTGGTATGCTGGTAGGCATTTCATGAGGGGGGTTAAACTGAAGGTGTCAGCCAGCAAATTCATTGTGTTGCTCTGTTTAGTGAAGGTGGTGCCATTGACCAGCAGCTTAGCACATTGCTGTATGCTGCTTTTAAGGTTATGGACATAGATGTAGAAGGCCTTATGGTTTTCTTTAGTCTGTGAGACTATCTTGACCTTTTAAGTGTTTCTTTTGGACTTAATTAATCCTATTAGTTTCCTGTTTAATTTCATTAGAGAGCTCCTATTATTATGAAACTTGCCCTTCCTTATTTTAGCCCTGATTTTTTTTTTCTTTTTGTTATATACCCTATTAAGGTTAGGATTCCACCAGGGTGTTTTTTTAGAGTTTGTTTTGGTCTTACATCTACTAGGTATAGCAGCCTCTATGCAGCCATTTACATGGTTGTACAGGGTCTCAGTGAAAATCTTGCAGTACTCTCCCATATTGGTGAGTGCTAGGTCCAGTATGTTTTAAGTTCTTCTCAAACGTATTTGTGTTAATGAAGTCCAGAAATTGTTATGCCTGCAAATATGAATCAGTATGCATTTCTTAGTCTACATAGGGGTAGTTAAAGTCTCCCATGAAGAGGATATTTGGTTTAATGTTGAGTGTCTTCAGTAGGTCTAGGTATGAGCTACAGGACTCTATGGACATAGTGGGTGACCTATAACTTGCTAGGATATGGTATAGGACTTTGTCTGTAGTGATTTGTACATGGACTTCCACAGCATCATCCTGTTTAACTAACATAGAGTTACGCTTGTTGCTAATACAAATTGAGACTCCTCCACATTTTGTTCCTGTCTGTGCAGCTGATGCTTTATATATGTAGAAGACACTGAAGCCTTCTCTTCCACTGTAGGAGTGCTTTCTGCTGATTTAAACCATGGCTTGGTAATGGAACAGATGTCTATATTCTACAGATGGAGAAGAGCTTGTAGGGTGTGGATTTTCTTGTTTAGGCTTCTAGCAGTTAACAGTAACACTTTGTTAGTTTTTTTTTGGGTTGTATATGTTAAGTCAGTAGGTTTGTCAAACTGGCGTTGCCTAAAATAGGGTTCCAAGGAGGTGGTTAAAGTTGTAATCAATATTCAGAGGCCAGTTGGAGACAGGTGTATATCATCCTTTGCAAAGCAGCATAGTTCATTAACCATATCCTTCCATGCTAACAAATATTGAAGCTGCCTGGAAAGACACCATAATCAAAATCAATTATTGAATTCAATCATCTTTTGTTCATATTGTGGAATCATCCTTGGTGAAGGTAGAATGCTGCTTAATGCAAGGCACATACCTGCCTGAGACATATTCAGAGAGATCAATAATATCTCTCTTATATAATCCAAGGAAGTACATCTTGAGTCATTAATGCCCACTTGGACAAGGATAGCATTATACTAGTACCTATTAATGAGTAAAGAGAAAAACTGATGCTATTAACTGCAGCAAGAGCAACAAGGACATCTGTGTGTTTGTGTGTGTGTGTGTGTGTGTGTGTGTGTGTGTGTGTGTGTGTGCATGCATACACGTGTGTGTGTCTGTGCGCGTGTATGTGTGTATGTGCGTGTGTGTGTGTTTATGTGTGTTTATGTGTGTGTGTGTGTGTGTGTGTGTGTGTGTGTGTGTGTGTGTGTGTGTGTGTGTGTGTGTGTGTGTCTGTGTGTGTGTATGCTCACGTGTGTGTCTGCGTGTATGTGTGTGCATGCTTCTGCATGAGTCTGTAGTATATTCTTTAGCCCTTTTTAAAAGCAGTAATTATTTTGAGCATCCAGATTTTGTGCATAAGAAACAGAACACAATATTGTAAAATTAATAGTGAAAAGCGGAATGTAAATGCAAAATCTTTTACATAGGCAAAGCTAAACACAGGATAGTACAATTCTGGAAATATATGAATATCAGAATAAGTATTTTGAATACATTAGGTCTTTATGAGACAGATGGAGAGTATGCATTTTGATTTTCATTTTATTCATAAACCAATGTATTGAATTTATTTTGGGACAGGAATATCTCCTCAATTGCTAAACTTACAAGGTGTGCAGCCATGCAAGTTGGATACCTGTTACAGTATATGATTAAATGATAATATTTCTTTTAAGCTAGTCTGACCTTAAGGAAAACAAAAATCTAAATACATATATGTATATGCATAATAATGAATGAATTTGCACATTTTCAGAAAGTATTTTACAACTTCTTATGAAGTAACAGTTGCATAGCATTTTGTGAGATTTATTTATGTCAAACATTTCTTAGAATGATTAGAGAAATAACTGCTTACATTTTTAGGTACTACAGTGGATTGTCTTTATATAATCTGAAGAAGGGCCATTTGCTTAAAAGTCCTTAGTATGTTGCATTAAGTTATCTTTTTTAAACATGTTGTCATGGTTTCAGTGTTGTCAATTTTTATTGGGCTTTGCCTTTTGTTTTTATACCTGATTTGTCAGTTGCTAATATGTGCAATTGTTATCATTGTCATCATCAACACCCTTTTTTTAATTTTGAATTGCAGCGGGGTGTCTCATCAACATTAGTTAATGTGACCAAATTTCCTTCTTCTTTAATGGGTACCAACCTGGGGATTTTCTTGGGGCAGATCTAGTAATGATTACATTTGAAACCTAATATAGATAACTCCCAAATACGTTTGCAGTCTATATACTGAGCAAAACTAATAGATGTTGAAAAAGCACTTAATACTGTAAAGTAAACATTTTATAGTAATCAATGTTGAAACTTAACATTCAAGAAGAATATATTACAGTATTTATGTTTAGTAATTTAGTTCTACAGTCTTTCTATCTATTAATAACATAGAATAACATAGTTTCCTAACCCATTTCCATCAGAAAGGAGGACCATACAGCAATAGCCTCATCCACACATACTGTTTTTTTATGATTATAGAAACATTTACTTGCAAAGTTTGACCTTGAATGGAAATTAAGGACTAGAACTATAAGTGCAAAGGAACCAAGCTCAAAATGTTTGTAGGTTACAGCTATATCTGCATATCTAACCACTTAGAGTCAATCCAAGTTGTAAAAAGAAAAAAAATCTCCCTAATTCTACAATTACCTAGGTTTCTGTATGTCTCTCTGGCTTATTGTCAATTTTAATAATATGGAGGTGAGGCATATAAATAGTCCAGCTAAAGAAATCAAATCAGGAGGCAATACAATATTTACTTAATGATTTATAAAGTACTAGTAAAGATTTAAATCAGATAACTGCACAGAATAATTAGATTCAAACCTTGAGTTATACAATGAGTTGTTTGTTCAATTACATTCTTGGATCTGCCTCATACAGTCCCAACTGGGATGAATGCAGGCATTTAGAATGATGTTCCTGTCCCAATTAATGCATCTTAGGCAGTTTCCAGTCTCATTAGACAACATGTCACTGAAGAAGTTGCAAGGACTATTGGTTGCATTGAATGTGAAAGATAAGCTATATATGATATCTCAAAATGTAGCACACAAAGAGATTAGGCATGGCTATTGAAATATAACTCATCTCTGATGATTGGCAGCAATGGCTGATCTCAGCAATGTTTTGAATGGGGCTATTAATAACTATCAGAATGGATGGAGGTAAAGATGATATGATGAATCCACCATAATCTCACTTAACCCTTTTAAACATCTCAAATAAACTCCATATGTATAAAAATGCATGTCCCAAACGGAAAATTAAAACTACTTTCACTTTCTCAGCAGTAATTAAGAATCCTTTGCATTTCAAATTACCACTAGGAGAAGAAATGTTCCTTTGGTACCACCTGTGGTAACCTATATGCTATAAAACTATTTAGTTTATGAAATGGGACCTTGCTAGAAATAAGGTACTTGGAAATACTGAAAATGATATATTAAATACTATTTTTTTTATATAACTACAGAAGATATTTTTTCCTAATTCAGACTTCAGAAAATTTTTCCATATTAGAAGAGTTTCAGTTCATAAATGAGGAAAGGACCTGGTAAAACAGCATATTCCTTGACATTATTGTTGCTGGAAAACTTAACACTGTCTCTGTTTCAACAAAATATATTTATTTACTCAGCTAAGATAAATAGTTTATAGCTATAGACATTTTTGCTTTCATTCCATGATTGTGATTTTTGACTTTATTCAGTTCAGGGTCACATGGCAGTTGCAGCCTCTCCTGGCATTCAGTGGGTTTGATAGGATACCAGTTTATCACAACTTGTACTTTTACATTTACACGTGACACATACACCTTCACACTGTTTAAAAGATCAGCAATTCACCTAGAGCAGGTTTTTGTGCTCCTTGTGTGCTGTTAATCTGTAGTTATCACATCATGGGATTCATAGTCCACATTATGTCATGCTTGAGTCAAGTGGCGGCTGGTGACTTCAAATTAAAGGGGGGCTGCAGGAGACAGCTGAATGGGTGGGGCCAATGGGAAAGGGTGTGACCAATTAGAAAGGGGTGGAGCTATGCTCAAAACCACAACAACTGGAATTTTAATTAAATATGCTGCTCTGGGTGCCAAACCATCATTACGAGAGTCCAATCAAGACAAAATAAAGTGTAGAAGAAAAAAATATTTCAATGCATTGGCTACATGACAACTTACTTAATATCTAGATGGAAACACAAAGGTTGTGAGGCATGAAAAAATAAATTGCTTTTTAAATACATTACTGGAATGCCAGTCAAAATCAAGTATAAAAAGAAACAAGCAGCACTCAGATCAAACCACTTCTCCTTGCACTGCAGTTTTAATTATAATTTATATTCAGCTTTATACAATTAAAAACTAACATGCTAAAAGTAGCAATCTCTCTGATACCCCCACTTGTAAAAATGTTTCTTATCCAAAAAAGACCTGTTGCCTGACAACAACTATCTACTTGTTTCATGGGGAACACATGATCAAAGTAAAAAATGAACAGCGAACAAGAAACAAGCTCAAGATAAATTGCTTAAAGGATTACTGCACAAGTTATGGACCACACATGATAGATTGGCATTCTGTTTAGTTTATGGGTAAAGCCTACAAAGATAACTGCAAGTCTCCAACAAATATAATGAGCATCTGAAAATACCATAATCCTGTCCTTTATTACAAATACTGTCATATGTATTTCAATACCTAAGGCTTATATGTTATCTAGTTATGTAAATATTCTCTGCATAGCAACAATGAAAAGGCTTTCATTGTTGGTAATTCTTTAACAGTATGCTTATTAAAGTTTACTTGCATCTTACAATCTCCAACGAGCTTACCTGATGGTCATAAAAGCATTGCTACTTTAATACAGAGCAACAGGGAGCTGCAACAGCATGTATTTTCTGAATAATAAGAAGCATAAATCAACAGTGTAAAAATATGACAGAAAACCAGAACATTCTGCAAAATCAAGGACAGATGAAAAGCCACGGTTTTACTTGTGGTCTACCTTGAATGGGGGAATATTCTGCACGCGTACACTGCATAACTGCTCCTTGCCTTGCTTGGACACATCCAGAGCCACTACAATAGGGAGTGGGGTGCAACAAGTATGTCACAATTTGAAATGTCTCTGGCTGACGGTGATGGCTCTGACACTTATACCTCTCAACCTCAGAGCAGGAAATCTGGACAAAGCCATACATACAAGTGGGACACAGGCTCAAAAATAAAGACATTTTTTAAATATTGCTCTTATAAACTTAGATAATAAAATAGTAGTAGGTCTTGCATTAGTGTGAATTTTTGAAGGGTATGAAATCTGAAGCTCAAATGTCTGCCATTATTTTCTAACTTCAGTCTTTAATGATTTGCTACTAATTTGCCAGAAAACCACAATTTTATGAAAAATAGACCAAAAATGTTATGCA
The DNA here is from genome assembly GCF_019279795.1 of Protopterus annectens. Classification (NCBI taxonomy): domain Eukaryota; kingdom Metazoa; phylum Chordata; order Ceratodontiformes; family Protopteridae; genus Protopterus; species Protopterus annectens. The sequence goes on from NC_056725.1 coordinate 1,503,978,497, forward strand.
AAAATATAAAATTGCCACACAATACAGCTGGGAACCTGTCAAAGAAGGGACACCTTTTTTTAAAATTAGTACTGTTAATTTGAGCAGCTGACAAAATAAGAGCATCTACATGCATTTCTGAAATAAAAGTAATCTATAACTCTGATCATTACAGTTATTTATAATTGTAAACCATCCATGTTTTCTTGCAACATTGCCATTTTGCAGAGGGATTATTAGGGGGAGAGCAACATTTTGAGACAAAATTGGGGACAGTTGAGAAGTTTGGATATTCCTAATTCTATAAAGCGATTTATTTGCATGTACCTGTCAACCTCTTAATGCAGGAAATCTGGACAAGGCCAAATATATTGGGGGAACATACAAACAGTACTAAAATTGCTCTTGTATAAACTTAAGACAGTTGATAGAATAACACTTTTTGCTTTAGCATGCATTTTTCTGAAGGTTATGATGTCTGAAACGTAATGTCTTTCATAATTTAGTGACTTCATTCCAAGATGATTTGGCAGAAAACCACAAATTTTATGAGGAACAAACCAAAAATAAGAAGCAAAAATCTATTCATTCTGCAAAAATCTGGACATTTGAGAGGTATAGTTCAGCTGGGGCTGTCTGAGTTTGCTGCCCTTCCCCACTCACAAAATCATGGTTGAATGGAGCGTCCCTCCTGCAGCCATTCCAATGTCCCATTCCTTGGTTATTTCGCCCCATTTGCCATAAACACTGTGCTGTGCATACTGCTTTACTTCTGCGATGATATGGATTTCATTTGAAAGTTTTATTTTATATTTTACAGCACAAACCCTAATAGATATCTGCTAAACTAAGCAATGCAGTCTCACAATGAAAATAAACAGCATTAAAACTTCTCTGCACTTGAAACTCACATTCATTGAAACAGCATTGAAACCCACATTCAAAGAAAATAAATTTTTCCAGTGGCAAATAAAGATTAATGTTGGGCTGTTTTCAAATCATAGGCCCCTTGAACACGAAACATACACATGCTCTTTGATACACCTTCCTGACTGTATTAAATTATATTCCTTGTACAATGCAGTACAGTTGTTAGAGGTCATTTTAAATGTATTGTTTTGAACATTTTTCCAGTAAACAATGAAATAAAATGCATGCACCAGTAATGACAAAACTGCCCAATACAGAACATTTCCATCATAAAAGTCTACTCAGACGTCTACAGTCCACCAGTATCAGTAAATATGCAAAATCTCTGAAGAAGTAAAAGTTATCGAAATAATTCCACATTAAAGAAATCTGTTAACTAATGAAGATGTTACTGCTAGCAAACAACTTTATATGTCATTGTTTCATCTACAAATAAAGTGCCTGTTCCCCTTGAGGAATAAATTGCCTATGTTGCATTAAAAAAATGATAAGCTAGCAATATCGCAATAGGGAATGGATGGCAAACTGATAATAGGTTCATAGTTACTAGGTATCTTTGCCAAAGAGGCAGCATCCATCCCCTTTACAACAGAGTACAGTATCAGCAATGCATCTACCTACTGTGGGAGTAAAATCCACAGCCTTCTGCATCAAAAGCAAGTACACTCCCTGTTGTGCTGTTAACAGTGTAAGCAGACTCAGCATAAGCAGCACTACACTTTTGTTCCCTTGCAGCTCTCAGCTCCTTGTAAAATCTACCCGACACTCAGCTGTATCTCTGAACTTTCCAGCACAAGAAATCTGGAAAAAGCCAAAATTTATTTGTGGGGGGGACAAAAGCCCAAAAACCAGGGACACATTTTAAACATTGTTTGTATAATGTTGGAAAGTTGCTAGAATAAAAGGCTGTGCTACCACTATACATTTCACTGCCAAGTATTGAAGCCAAGACTCTGTGCAAAACAGTCAGAGCAACATGCCACTATGCCAAATCATCTATTTTGTGAATAAAAAGGAAGACTGAAACTTAAATGGCTAGCATTTAATGAATTCAGTTCTCATCATAGCTGTCAACATCTTAACAAGAAACACCTGAACAAAGCCAATAATGGGGGAATGCAGTTCCCAAACATATTCAGTGAGTTCAGTTATCACCATAGCTCTCAACCTTGGCACAAAAAGCCAGGACAAAGCCAATAATGGGGGAATTTAGTCCAAAAATTAGGAACAAATATCCATTGAGACACCAGAGCAAAACCACACAAACACAGGGAGGACATACAGACTCCAAACAGAAGGCACCCCAGCCAAGAATCGAACCAGACAACCTGTAGCTGTCAGGCAACAATGCTACCACTGCACCACTGCACTACTGGCTGTGTTAAGTAACAAAAATACAGAAACCACAGATTTTATGAGGAACAGAACAAATATGAGGCAAAAATCTGCATATGTTTTACAAATAGTAGTGGGTAGGGAATTCAGGCTGTCACTTGGGCCCAAGGTACAGGGTTCAATCCTCATTCTCTACCCACCACCATGTAGCAACTGGGGCATTTCACACACACACACACACACACACACACACACACACACACACACACACACACACACACACACACACACACACACACACACTACTTGCAGATCCTGTCTTTGTCCTCCATGATGGCCCATAGTAATCCTGTACTCTGCAGCAGCCCAGCAATGTCCTCTGTATCCTGCAGCCCGATCACCATAGTGATCCTATACTCCATCCTGCAGCCTGATCACCTGTCTCTGTCTGCCCGCCATAACAGCCTGCACGCATGCTGTCCCGCAAGATGTGAGAGCCAACTGCTGTTGGGTCCCCACGAGATGTGAGTAGGCTGGAGCCTGCAGACGATGCAGTCCAGTGGCCTTCCGGCCTGTGCAGTCGTCACCGCACAGAGCAGTGTGGAGTTCAGGAATAGCACGCATGTGAGTGTGGAGTTCTGGTCTGCCTAACACAGCAGTCAGGAACTAAGCATGCATATTTGGAGTCCGGGACAAGTGAAATATTTTTTAATTTTATTTTTTATGTTCTACAGTTTATTTTTATTCATTTTACAGGTGGTGGGGCTGCAGTCCTGCAGTCCAATAACATGAACCACCCCTACTTGAGTCTGAAGCAACACAAGAAATTGTCTCTGTACCATCTAGCAGTAGTATATTATTTTATATTATTTTAGTTATATACATTTTGGTAATTGGGGTAATGAAGTGACCACATCTTGGACAGCTACAGGTTCAGCACAGGTTTCATTCAAAATAATAACAACAAAAATGTAACATTTATAACCAACAGTGTAGCACAAAGGCAATACAAAATAGTCACAGGCAAATGATAGTATGTACAAATTTTATACCATATAGAGGAATCCATGTTCCAATGCAGAAAAGTGGAACCAGAGGTGTAACCAGAAAAGAATAAACAGCAAGTCTGGGCTTGACAATAAAAAGGGGTAACACAAGAGTTCTTAGAGGGCAAAGCAAAATAAAATAATGCTAACAACATAGAATCCAGGGAGACAGAGGAACTAACAAATGAAACACTTGTAAATGAAAGAGAGTAAGGAGACAGAGAAATGATATACATATTTATAAGAAGCAGAAACATAGTAGTAACCAAAAGAGAAGTGCAAATCAGGTGGCACAAGGAAATTTACCAGGTAATGAGTGATGTTGATTAAGTGGCATGTTCTGTATTTTGGCATTTGCATTTGTATTGTTAAAACAGATACAGCTAAGTTATGCACTAGACTTAAGAGTAGTTAGTATGCTGGTTAAATAGTGAGGAAGGGATTGTCACAGTTGTGGATCAGGTGCAGAGAAACAAAAGTCAGAGCTATGTCATTTTAGTACAAAGGATGTGGACAGTAGGGCTGACTAATCCTGACTTCTGAAATTGGGGTGGTAGTGATTACTTTCATTGCAAGCAGAGAAGAGGTGTTTTGGCAGAGTGATTTGAATAGTAGGAGCCTAAATGATGATCAGCTATGTTCCAGCATGAACATCAATGTCATTATGTATTTTACTCTGGAGATCAGGATGTGTCCATCTTGTCACAGTAGGTTTACATGTGTAAACTCCTCATTTCTACTCATGTACTCCAGTAAACCTTCCAGTCAGTAATACTTCTCTCTCTGATGTGTCACTTAAGTCATCCTTCCTTAGCATGATTGCTACCTGGCACCAGTTTGTTGTCATACTGGCACTGTGGCAACACAGAGCAGGACTCCTTCATGTCAAGGGCATAACTGTGACACAGCAACACTCTATAACAACTGAAAATGGCAATGTACTTCACATGAATCACTCTTGCAGAACACAAAGCAAACTTCAGTTTGATTCTGATACCACAGGGGGCAATTTATTTATAAAGTCATAACTTGTGTTGCTGTATTGTTTCAGTGAAAATCTGCATTACTGATACAGTTTCCATCTATCCTATTGCTTGTGAAAATTAAGTAAGCTGAAGAATGCCTGAAAGATACATTCCCACAGTATGCAGCAGGATGACTGACCTCTCAACAGATATGCAGTATGCATCTGTGACTATGCACTCACGAATCACTAATAATCAGCTAAACATGACCAGGATAGCAAAAAATAAATAAGTCATTATACTACATTAAATGCATGCAGTCAGCATTCACAAATCTCTGCCACTACGCCCCCAGTGATATAGCTGGTCAAAGCTGCACTACTAACCATGGTCCCTACAACTACATTCCAGTCAGTATTGTAATGAGCATTCCCATCATAATACATACAAGGGTATAACAGGTTTGTTTGCTGTTGTCAGGAAATGAGAATCTGATGGTCAGATAGTGAGTGATAGATTTTTACAGTGATAATGCTAATATCATGCCAAGCATACCATATTTGGCTTGAATCTAGTGATTATTTAAAATATATAATATTTTGCAAAAACAGCACTCATATTTTAAAGTCCATTCACTGAAAATGCAGTAGGCACAAATACATATGCAAGTCCTGCAAATTATGCATTAACAATGATATAACGGATATTTAGAAACCAGAGCATCCACTTCAGTTACTACTCTACTGCAACGTTCACCTATGCCAGCTAAGATAACAGATGCAGAGAGGCACATATTATTCATATTTCTGCATTAGATTTACTTATTTCATTATGATATACTTGTCGCTTGCAAATTACAATGATATTGCCTTAGATTTGCTACCTTCATCTTTTTGAGTCATCTTATGTCTGATGTTGCAGGTCACCATACTTCTGATGAACCTGGTGGTCAGACTTATGGATCTCTGTCTACCTGAGGATGTTAGTTGCCAGATCCTCCTGCACATCTGTTTGGGAACTAGCTTCCTCCACTGACCCAAAAGGCAGACTTCCTACAACAGTAATAAGAAAAACATTATCAAGGCACCTCCCTCATTCCAAATGGGAACACATCATACACTTACACACCTGATACTGAAGCAATCATCACTGGACTTTATGATGCCAGTATAACTGCAGAACAAAACAACAGTTCTGTGATGTCACTATAATGGATGAGCAGCAAGGCACATGAAATTCAGTACAAACAGTGTGTGAAGAAATTAGACGTTATTTGTGCTAGCAGGTCTGGCTGAGTTTTTGAATAGAATTTCAGATTGTCCTGTGTATTGTCATGACTAGCTATGATATTGTAAATAAGTTCTTACATGTTGATTTATGATCTGCTTGAACAGAATGTTTTAAAGACTTAAATAGTGTCCTTTTACATTTCTAATTGTGCATGTTTGTGAAGAGAGATTCTAAAAGCAAGCTGTCTCAGATTCAGCTGATCAGCCGATGATGTCTTCGGAATGTTGACAGTTGCTATGTGTTACTTTCAGAAGCTGAAAAACAGTAAGGAACATTTAGAAAACAGCTGTTGGTTGAATTTAAAAATATGAAATGAAAATTAGGACTGGAACAGTTGACAGGCTAGGCTATAACACAGCCTGCTGAAGTAAGTGGTCAGATGTCAGTTACAGTTGTCAGTGGAACTGTGCAGGGGATACCCAAAAAAGACTCACCAAGAACTGTAAGCCTGGCTTTGCTCTGTTGTAGTAATTTAGTTTAGATCATGGACAATGTTCTTTAGTTAGTTAGGACATTATAATTAATCAGCTACATCAGTCAGAGTTTTTCTGAATGTTGGGACTCTATCCTACAGTATTGATTTCATCTTCCTGGTGATTGAGTTCTGCTTGTTTATAGGAAATTATTGATTTATATGTATTTAATCATTTTGCTCATTATTAAACAGTGTTATTAACTTACATTGTGGCTGGTCAATCAGTGTTTTCTATGGTGACTTGAGAATGCTTATACTTCCTTGATAACTTCCCAGATCCCTCAAAAAACCTGGCTGCTTAGGTAATTTGCTATTTGTTTTAATAATTAATTGTCATAACAGAAGGGTTGTGATAGTGAGGAAAAGAGTGCATTCAGACAGCAGTTGCAGGACCTACTAGATAAAGCAGGACAACATGAATTGGTGTTGGTAATGGGTGATTTAAATGCACATATCGGGACAGACAGAACAGGATATGAGGACTGCCTGGGTCCACATGGGTGGAGCAATAGGAATAAAGAAGGAGAAGCCATTCTAGACTTCTGTCTGGCAAATGGCTTGATAGTAGCCAACACATGGTTCAGAAAGAGAGACAGTCACAAGATCACATACAAGAGTAGCCAACATGCAACTCAGGTAGACTTCCTCCTAGTAAGGAAAAGGCATTGGGGTAGAATCCATGATTGCAAAGTCATCCCCAGTGAAACAGTCGATTCACAGCATAAAACAGTAGTTGCCACAATCAGCTGCAAGCAGTGGTCAGAGAAGGCTCTAAGGTCAACAGAGACCAGGCTGAAGACCTGGAAGTTGACTGGAGAGAAAGTACAGCAGTTCAAGGAATTACACAGGGCTCTAGCACCCCAAGAAGAGGAGGAAATAGGTGGAGTTGAAGAAGAGTGGCAGCGCCTAAAAACAGTATGTGTAAGGACTACAGAAAAGATATGTGGCCGAGCCAGGTATGGAAATAAGGTACATAAGGAAAGCTGGTGGTGGAATGCAGAAGTGCAGGAAGTAATCAAAAGAAATAAGCAGTGCAGGAAGAAGTGGGAGATTGAAAAGACTGACCAAGCTAGGAAGGACTACTGGTTGGCTAACAAAGAAACTAAGAAAGAAGTTACAATAGCAAAGAATAGGGCATCAGAGGCACTCTATCAGCTTCTGGAAAGTGACTCAGTAAGGCGCACAAAGAAACTATACCAGGTTGCAAGGCTTACCAGCCCACAGGACATCAAAGGCAGATGGAAGGAGTATTTCCAGCAGCTTCTGAATGAAGAAAACCCCACAGAAGTGGTACTACCCTAGAAACAGCCTACAATGAGACTAGAAGAGGAGCCGAGCTTAGAAGAAGTAAGAGCAGCACTAAGGAAAATGAAGCCAGGGAAAGCAGCAGGCCCAGATGCGGTCACAGCAGATATGATAAAGGTGCTGGGTGAGCTAGGGGAGATATGGCTCCTGAGGGTACTAATTGCAGTGTGGAGAGAAAGGCATATCCCAGATGACTGGAGAATAAGCATACTCGTGCCAGTGTACAAGAACAAAGGGGACATCCACAACTGTGGACTGTACAGAGGCATCAAACTCCTACCACATTGCATGAAAGTTCTGGAGAGGGTGATTGATAAACGGATACGCAGAATAGTAGAATGTAAGATGGGAGATGAACAGTTCGGATTCAGATCAGGATGCAGCACAATTGACCCAATGTTTGCATTGAGACAGATACTTGAGAAGAAACTAGAGAAGAGGAGAGAGTCAAACTGGGCTTTCCTAGACTTGGAGAAAGCATATGACAAGGTCCCAAGAAAGCTGATTGGGGCAGTACTGCGGTGGTTTGAAGTCCCAGAAACACTGGTAGAATTAGTACAGGCTATGTACAAGGACCCAGTGACTCAAGTACGAACAGTGTTTGGCCTCACTGAGGGGTTCCCAGTGGGAGTGGGTGTACACCAGGGTTCAGCTCTGAGCCCACTGCTGTTCATACTGGTAATGGACTACATCAGCAAACAGGTTGGAGGGGTCAGAGCAACAAAGCTGCTGTATGCAGACGATGTGGCAGTACAAGCAGACTCTGAGCTAGAACTTCAGCAAAGGATAAGAGAATGGCATGCAAATCTGAAGGCACATGGGATGAAACTAAGCATAGATAAGACAGTGGTAATGGCAGCAGATTGGGGAAATCAGAAGAAGCTGAGAATAGAGATAGATGGGAAGATAGTGGAACAGGTAAACAGCTTCAAGTATCTGGGAGGGGTGGTTGAGGAGAAAGGTAGTCTGAATGAAGAGGTCAAAGCTAGAATCAGAGGGGCTGCAGCCAACTGGCATAGAGTATCAGGTGTAGTCTATGACAGAAGAATGCCAAAGAAGTTGAAAAGTAAGGTGTACAAGACAGTGGTGCGACCAGTACTACTGTATGGTACAGAAACCTGGGCAGTAAAGGCAGAACAGTTGAAGAAGCTAGAGGTGATGGAAATGAAGTGCCTGAGAAAGGTGGTAGGATGCACACTGCGGGACAGGCGAAGAAATGAGGACATAAGAGCAGAAGCCAAAGTAGCTCCAATTACAGAAAAGATCAAAGAGAATAGATTACGATGGTATGGGCACATGTGCAGAAAAGCAGAAGACAATCTGGTGAGGGAGATTTGGGACAGACAGCAAGAAGGTAAGAGGAAGCGAGGGCATCCAGCAAAGAGGTGGATGGATTGTATGAAAGAAGATCTGCAACAGTCAGGCATGAGTGTTGAAGAAGGCAGGAGAGTGGCACTGAATCGAGAGAGTTGGCGACAGTTAATACGATACCCCAACCCCATGTAAATGGGAAAAAGGGGGATGATGATGATGATGATGATGATGATGATGATGAATTAATTGTCATAATTGGACATCCCTTTAGAAGGACCTGAAGACACTCTGATTGGTGGCAGCGTTACAATATTATTTTGGGGAAGGGACAGAGCTGGAAATCTGTGTTAGTCTTTCCCAGAAGTGTTTGGATGTGTAAGATTTCATTTATTTAAGTGTGAGTGTATCAGAGGTGAGGTCTTAAACAGGGACACATTGCTCTGAAGTGTGTAATAAGGAGTTACATTACAGATGGACAGAAGTATACAGTCCAGTCCCAGATTATAGAGTGTGTTCCTGTTGTGCTCTTTGGGGAAAATTGTGAAATATTACTCCCGTTTAAGTGACAGTCTCACATTGGAATCAGTAGTGAAGATTGAAGCTCCTTAGTTACTGACCCAGGATAGTAAGGGACCTCACATTATTGGTGGCAGTTCAGTGGGATATTATCTGGATGTCACATTTAATTGGTGGCAGTCTGGTGGGATATTAACCAGACATCACATAATGATCCACCCCACTGAAGTTAGAATAAGGTATTATCAACAATCCACTAGCAGATGCTATCTGTTGCACACCTTAGTGCTACCGACAAAGGTTTGGTGAATCTTCCGGTAATTATGCCTACTTTACTGAAGGTTAATCTTCTTCTTCTTTTTCTTCTTTCGGCTTTTCCCGTTTAGGGGTCGCCACAGTGGATCATTGTCCACTCATGATTGGCAGTGGAGTTTTACAGTGTCGAGTTGCCATACAGGCCTAAAATATTCAAAGTAAATGGACCTTAAATGAGTAATGAAAAGACTAGTTGTTCTACATGTGCTCTGCTACAGAGAGAATCTTTAAAAGGATCCTCTGGGTAGTTACAGGGAGTGCACACTATGTTAAAGGTAAGGTACATTCTGCCTTCCTTATAGATATTACTAATAGTCTGAGATTGTGAACCACTTAGCAATCTACATAGAAAGTAATGTACCTTTTCTACTACAAGTCATAGCTTTTTTAATTGTGGCACTCAGTTTGACATTGGACAACAGGCATCTTTATAATGGCTAAATATGAACTATAAATACAAGGATTAAATATGAACTTCATATAAAATGAATAGTTTAACAATTATTATGATCCAAAAGAGAAGCACAGGAGCAAACCAAGGCTGACAACAAAAATCAGCATAAATCCAGCGGTCACTGAGGCTTATTCAAGCAGCAGAAATAAATGCTAGTTCAAACAATGACTGAATTCATGCCAAAGACAAGTAAAATCCAAGCTGTTTTATTGGTACCAATTATCAATAAAACAGCTTAGATTCAGTTATTGTGACGGCTGGATTTATGCTGATTTTTGTTGTCAGCCTTGGTTTGTTCCTGTGCTTCTCTTTTGGATCATTTAATTATTTTATTAGTAACAGGAGCATTTGGACCGTGATAACACTTACTCTTATAGTATAACAATTATTATGCTTATTGTTTCTATCCCCAGTCACTCTAATTCCTGTGAAATGTAACCTTGATATAGGAACATAGGAGACTAGGAACAGTACCAGGCACATGATCACAAGAACCTTAAGATGCTTAGCTGTGCACATCTTTAAGTAGACACACACATACATTTGTGCCACACTTTTCAAGTACTTAACAGTGCTTAACAGTGCTTCCAAACTGATGAGAGCTGTACATCACAGTCCTGGTGTAAACAGTCAACAAGGCTGGCTTTAAAAGTAGTCAGTGTAGTACTCTGACTTCAATAATAACTTATTCCATAGATTGGGAATGCGTTGAATTAAAAACCCCTCTCTCTAGTGAATCTTGTTTATTTGTTACCATTGAGTTAGGTCTCTAGTGCAGGTTTTTGTAAAAGTACTGGTTTTGCAAAGAAACATGAGGTCAAATAAGACTGGGTCTTTCTTGGCTTAAAAAGCATGACACAGGTCACCTCAGAGTAGTGTGTAGGCTACTGAGTACAATATGAGTTGTGTTAATCTATCATAATACTAGCAATATTTAAGGAACTAGGTCTCCTTGGTAAGGTATATTTGGGGTTTTCCTAGATGAGCAATATGCTTTGATTTATAAATATTAGAAATCAGCCACAGAACAATGATATGGTCTTGCAACACAGTCATATGAGGCATACTAATTTTGTAATGTTTATGTTTTCCTGTCTTTACATAGGATGTCCAAATCTCAGTGTTTTCAACATAGCAATTTCAATTCATTGGGAAAATTACATCCTCTTGAAGACTTTCAGACAGCATGTTGGGGCAGTCCTGGAAAAGGGAAGTTAGGATGGACACAGGAAGTATCTATCAGAAGAAATAAGACAGTGGGTAAAAGTGGTGGAGGGCCCAGACCATATAGTCCAAGCCTATCATCACCATTTAATGTGGCCATGCATGGTGATATGCATGTAACACCATGGGCACAAATTAAGGTGAATTGCTAACTGATCACCACTTAGCTCCCCCAATAGACACCAAAGGGTTCCTGGAGTCATTGGGCAGTCATGGCCTGACATGCAAAATCAGAGGCTGTGACACTGAAGCTGATGTCCCTCAGCACACTCAGGTAGGCAGTAATAACAGATGGGTCATTTATGTGCTGCATACATGTCTTATTGTGATGCATATTGTTAAACATTGACATACATCTGTTTGTATGTCCCATACAGTGAGCTGCTGTGGTTAACTCCAGTTAGCCATATGTTAACGATGGAGGTAGTATGCAGCATATGATCATTACACGTAACCTTTTAACATAATGTTTCAGACATAGGCAGATGTATGACCATCTATTTGGAAATATCATTCCAGGTCTTTCAGGATATTCACAGAAACAAATAGTCTGCTACTGAGTAAGCCTCATTTAAATATATGTTTAGTAAGTTAGTTAGTTATTTGCTTGTTTTATTTATTTATTTATTTGCAGTTGGTTTACCAGAATAGTCCATTGGGCCAATATGAACCCATTTTCAATGGAGTCCTGGGGAGAAAATCTCCAAAACGATCAAGGTTACAATAGTTTATAGATTATAATTTTAAACACGTGTTTGTTTATTTATTATTTTATAGGTTTTTTTTAGTGTGCCAGACATGGCTGCAGATATTCATGTCATCTCTTGCCACTAATCAAGGTACATGGGCTTCTAGTCCAGGCATTTATCTCTTGGTGGTGCAGGCCAGTGTAGATGACATTCATGTACATGACACAAACCCTAACATGCAAAACTGTTCAATAGCTGACACCTTTGTGTTCTCCACAGTTGCTTATATAAGAGCTTTGATATCCTATGTAGGAGATATGGATGAAACACTGAGGCAGTCAGACTTGCTTATTGCATCTCTAATGGGTAAATATGTGTGAATTTGACTCATGAGAATTTTTTGTGGTGATTTTATCTCCCCTTCAGCTGATCATCAGCACCTTCAGGTGCCAACTTTTTTGATCAATGACCAAATCTGACTTTCTTCCGACAAACTTCACCCATTTTTGGGGCTAATGAAAAGATTTAGGTGTTTTCTAGTGGTCTTATACTGGTCCTGAGGGAGTCCTTCTCTTTAAAGACTACCTACCCCCTACACCTGTGTACAGCACTACTACCCAATAGGTTGTGGTACAATGGGCTCACTGAGTCTTGTCCACACTGTTGCATGGGATTCAGCCAAATCCATGTGCCTCCCCCTTGTAGACAACACACCCTGTGTACTCCAGTCTCCATCACGGATCAGCTACAGAGTTGTGGTCAAGTACAGGCTACTCTCTAGACTCTCTCTCACCTATTCTAGCTCCGACTGTGTCCAAATCTGTAATCAAAATTGGGTCAACTGATTCACAGTAAGAGTTCCATCTGTCTATGTCTCAGAGCCAACAGCTCATTGCACTGCTGTATCCATCTAAAATAGGCCCTTCCTGCAGCAGCAGGTAGACAGCCAGTAGCAACTACAGTGGACCATGCTGAGGGCGTTTGCACACATGGGGTCAGAGGATCGCAGATAAGGGAGATATGTCATTGCCAACATAGGTGCTGGTCGGCAAATTAGTGTCTGCCCAGACAGATCAAGAAATCCTATGCAGACCTAAGTAAGACCTTGCATGGTGTTTCCACATCCTTGCAACTATGTATGATGGAGCTAAAAGACAGTGCATCAAATGTCTGACTGCTATGGAGCACATCAAGTGTCTGATGGCCTTGGAGCGCATTCTATTAGCCCAGCATTACTAGATCATGACATTTGTATATGTCATTCATTACTTGACTTGTGCACAAAATGCCCCAAACCAATCTACCATAAAAATGCATGGTTATAGCCAGAGCAATTGTATGCCTGATCTTTTTCTGAACAAGTGACAATAGGTTTACTAATGGTCTCTACTCAAAAAAAGGCTTCTGCTAGTGCTCTGTACATAATCCCAAGATCTAGATCAGGGTCATGCACTTCACCCCCACACTCATACCCATGTATTCTTAGAATGTTATCCTCTGTGCTGCAATAGACATCAGACAGTTAGAAATGCTATTCTTGTCATTGGCAGTGGTCATGTCTGGGCTACAACATATGGGACTCCCACAGGTACGCGTAATATCTGACAATACAGCAATATTAGTTGCTATCCTTACATTTTTGTTGCCTGTCTGTATGTTCTACATTGATTGACTGTCTCAGTATAAGTTGATAACACTGTGGTGTACATAAAAATAATGACAGTGTGTTGTGTATACAATCACTGCACTGTTGCAAAATAATGGACGTTTCATCTGTTGCCACAGCTATATAGGACAAACACATCAGCATTCTTTATCATAGCCACATTCACAGTATATGTATCATGTATGTCTATACAAAATAGTTTTGTACTTAACATCATCTTGTAAGAAGGAATATGATCATATCTCACATGTTTGTCTCCTGCCTGTTAATAATGTTCTTTCTCCTCTCCCTTATGGTGTCATCATCTTCACTGTTGCAGGGATATTCTTACTTGGGTGCTTGGGAATATGCTAGTAGACCTCTAACACCTCAGGCAGGGAGGCTACCATGGCTACCTGTTCTCATATTGTACAGTATTTCATACAAGGTGACCATCTTTGATTTTTATCCACTGACAAGTTACACAGAACTCCCAGATATATCTAAACACTTGAATTAGGACTTCAAATACCCTAACACATGCTCAATCACATTTATGTTCAACACATAGCCTAGTATAAGCCTCTCCTGTAGGTGACTGAGGTTAACATGTAGGCATTATTAATCACCTTCATCTGCAGCATAACAAACAGCACCAAAATGTATGTCACTATCCATGCTCATATGTAAGTGCTGCACACATATATTCCATGTTTTACATATTCTTACTCAACAAGACAATCTCTTTCAGGTGTACATCTAGATGAGCCATAGATTTTCCTTATTAACTTGTTGTAACAAGTGTCAAGGGGTGTTGTTGAAACCAGGAGGATGTACTATTTGAAACTGAACGTCTGATTAATATCCTCCAAAAGAACCACTCTTAGCCAATACTCATTTTGTTTTCTGTTGCCAAATTTCTAAAACCATGCAGATTAATTGTCATTTGTAAGCAATTATTGCATTTTATTTAATTTTATTTTGTGACAGGCTAGATTTAAATTTGAGATACTGCATTTATTTTTATTTTCTCTCACTCCAGTCTATGTATTCCCTTCCACTCCTTCTGAAGTCACGCTCATGTCTTTATTTTCCTACTGCATAGGGCAGGCAGACATATAGTTTCTTTGGCACACAGTATATTCACAATCAGCAGAGAGCCTAACAACATTTGCAGTAAGCTGCTCTATATATGTTTGCCAGTTGTCGTATAGAAAGAAGAAATAAAGATCTGACAGTGCCAGACTTTACTCATCATAAGCATTTGAAATACAAAAGGGTTACATGTTTAAGTTAAAATGAGAAAATTAGTAGAATCTCCTTAAGAGTTCATTAGGACAAATTGAAACAAGTGCTTAATATTTTGAAAGTGGATTTATTTTTCTTTGTTCAGACTAAGCCAGCTACCTGATTCTGTTTACATGAAGTGGTTCCAGAAATGCCACTGCTGCATTTTTGAAGAGTGGCAGGCCTTCCTGAGCCAAATTAACAAGAAAACAATCACTGACCTTCAATATTTGCCAAAACAGAACACATGAATTTATTTTCAGACTCCTTGACAATAGTACAAAAAAATCCAGTGTTGTATCCTTGCCTGCCATTGCTCTAAGTGCTTTGTTAGGATAATGCTGGGTATGCATTTTATAACTAATAGTCATTTATTTCTGTTCTGTGAACTGAAACACTGCTCAGTTCATGCATTTATAAAGAGCATTCATTCAATCTTGCCTTTATATGCAGTTTTGTCTTGTGATTAGAGCAATGTCATTAGAACAATGTCAAAGAGGCACCTTGTGAGTAAAAAAAAAAATCATGAGAGACTACATACTGTTATTATCAATGGACAAGTCACAGTGGGCTGTAATATGGTACAACATCAATTTTGTTTTATATCTGTTATGATAAAAAGTGACCTATGGTATGCAACAAAATATAAGTAGAAAGCATTACTAGAAAAATATGTTTATTAAGAATTTTTGGATATATGCCCAACCCAAGAGTGTAAACATTTCCAAATGTATAAGCCTGACTGCATTTGGGAAAGCAGAACAACGTTATTAGCAAGCTGAATGTCATGAGGTGAAGTAATTGCTTGTAGCATTGTTTGCGAGGCAGGCAATCTGTGTCATGAATTTAACAAGACTGAATTCTCTTACAGTAAGATTTGGGTATAACTCTGAATAATGCAATGAGCCTGCAACAAAGAACTATAAGAATAAGAAAAAAACTGCCGATATTATTATTTTCTTAAAGCAAGTAATGTCTAAAACTGTATGATAAAATAAACAAAAAGGTTATTATGATTGGAACAGCATGTTTTTACAAGACTGTATTCAGATAATTATAGAATCATTTTTTTAACATTTGTAGGCAGACTGTATATAGTTGCATTAAAAATCAATGCTTCCTTTATAGAAAAGCCTTGTTTTCTGCCCAGTCATAGTACCATATAAATGGGCTTAGCTGATTTACTGATAAGACTTCTTCAGAAGCAGCAGGGACAGGAGCGATGACACTAAATGTCAGACGGGGAATCTAGCCCGGTCCTAATGGTGTCATGATAATCCTGACGTGGTAAAAGCTGAACTAATACAGTGCTGAGCATAGTAGGTTTTACATCAAAACATTAAGTGAGATTATAATGGGCAAGTGCCTGATGTGATTCTTTCCTGGATCCTTCACAAGACTGTTAAGGTACTAGTAAAAACTCTCAGAGAACTCTTCATAGAGTTTCTTAGAGAAAGGGTTGTCCCATGTTATTGGAAGCAAGCAATGGTAGAACATGTCTCTGACAGTATGGCAAGGAGCAGTCCAGGAAATTAAAAGCAATTGAATCTGATTTCAGTGTTGGGTGAACTGATGGAGGTGATCCTTTAGTAAAGTAATCTAAGGCTTTTGGAATAGAATGGACTGCTAATAAATTCCATCTTACATTCAGGGCAGGTAGACTTAGTCAGGCTAACACAATTCATTTCTGAGAGAGAAAGAGTGAGTGAGTGCCAAGGAAGGAGAAAAGGGAAAATCCTGTCAATTCAATATGCCTGTACTTCAAAAAAACATTTCACTCATTTGTCAATGGTAGAGTTCTTCCAAATGATGCAGCTGAGTGGAGATGTGGCTATAAGGTAGGTCACAAGGATGATACTGACAGAGAATGGCAGGTAACAAGTAATGTCCTGCAGGAATAATTTAATGTGTTTGCCTCCAATAGTTACACAGGGCATGGGAAAATGGATGAGTCCTCTTGCAGATGATATGGGCTTTATCTCCTCCATATATTGCTAAGTTATAGAAAAAAATTGCAAAGTGTTTTACCGGCTTTGAAAGCCAGTAAAGAACTTAAGAAGCAATGTGAAACAGACAGCAGCACCTCTCTCACCTTATTAGCAGGGGACAGGCAATACATATTAGATACAAGAGGGACTCAATAAAGCCTACATGGTCATTTTTCACTGTGTGCATGTTGTGGTGCAATGTGTACACAGCTGTGAATATTTTTAGATTCAATAAATTCTGTGTAGCGGCACGCATTTATATGCAAACACAGTAACTTCCATGGAATACTAAAGACCAACTGGGGACATGATGGGTGTGTCACTGACATCAGCATCCAGGATCCTCCACCAATTCCTGTATCCTATGCTTATACATGCCAGTAAGCACATATGTTTTCCTTGTAGTTCTGAAGAGACGGCCAGCAATATGCAATGCCTAGCACACTGCAGCCACAGTCAGAGGAGGATTTGGCAGAGGAATCACCAGCTGCTGTGCCTGGAGGCAGGCATAGGCATGTTCAGTATGCCCTTGCTTTGGCTAAGAGACAATTCATAGCACATTCCCTGACCACCTAGGTGTCTAATACCTTTCTCCTACTCACATACATATAGTAAAATTGATGCCAGGCAACTCACCCAACCTTTACTTCCCCATGTATTGGCTGTGTACTTCTTGCATCAGACAGAGTCAGCTCAGAACTAAAATTGTGTCAACTGCTGCATTTGCAAGGTAAGTCCTGAACCAAGACTGTATTCTTGGATAATATTATGGCATATCCTTCTATTTTGTAACTTGGTACACTAATCAAGTAAATAGTGGTTGATTTGTACAAAAGGTACTTTAACATGTGACAGCAGAGACTTGTTTTACTTATATTTGTCCATTAGTAAATAGTAGGCCTCAGGCATCATAAATTCACACACTCCTACTTCTCAAGAATACTGATGCTCACTGCATGACTTCAGTTTAGCACCATACCTTTGTACTGTTAAATCATTAAAGAGAGAGAAGTTAAAAAGTAATGCTAAACATTGTAGTTTCTGACTTCACAACCCTTCCCAAGATCAAACAACAGGCACGATGCAGAACAAGGAGAGTAACAAGAGCACCATTTCCTTGTTTGTGCATAGAAGTAATATAGTTGCTCTCCCACAAGAAAACAGGCTATGCTTGTTTGTGACATAACAGTAACTGAGCTTTGCCCCTGCCAAAAAAGAGTAGTGTACCCTTGTTCATTCCATAAAAATAACTTAGCTTTGCCCCCCAAAAAAGCAGTATACCCTTGTCTGTACCATAACAGTAACTGAGCTTTGTCCCCCCAAAAAAGAGCAGTGTACTGTTGTTAGTGCCATAAAAGTAACTTGGCTATGCTCCCTTCAAAAGAACAGTATATGCCTGCTTGTGCCATCCAAACATGCCTTCAGACGCTGGTGACTGCATATCATATAACTCCCAGTTAATAACCTCACACATTTTAAAGCCAATGATATTGAATGGCTTACACACTGCATGTCTCACACTACTGGTCATATAACTGATGAAGTACCAAGAAACACAGACATGTAAAACAGAGCTGTATATTTGCAATGATTATCATAACAGGTTGTGTGATCACTAAGCGCACTATGTCTAAATATAATAAAGGGAGTTAAATATACAAATCACAGCTGATGGTTTGATAGCAGTGTACATTCTGATGCAGTTGGGTGTGTGAAAAATGACTTCAGTTCTTTGCTGCTAAGCTGTTTATGTGGCAAAGAGCAATAAGGCATCCATCCTGTTTTCTGAAGCTGCATTGGTGTGAGAGCTCAAATCCTGAACTGTATAGAAATATTTCATGGGTACTATCATTTTCTGCTGTGTATGTCATACATTTTTCTATTCTTGCTCATTTCATGTATGTCTCTATTTTTTTCTACTTTTCTTATTTTTAATTCTACTTTTTTATTATGTGCCATGTAGCACAAACAGTGGAACTGGAGAACAAATTAATTCAGGTTTGGCTTGCCTATGTGGTTTTGCATGAAGTGCAGCACTGCAGACACAGGAAAAACTGAACCACCAAGGAAGCAGGCAGACAAAGATAGGAACCAGATACATTCAATTAATGCTCTTGGCCATCGAGAAAACATGGCCTGGAGTATAGATGGTATTGGGTTCTAGAGTTCAGAGTGTGCTACCTTTGTTTTACTGCTGTGATATTGCAGTTTACAGCAATAAAGTGCAACACAGACAACTGTCTCCTCAACATTCTTGTGGCAACAGGCATAACTTTAGGACTGATATACATGTACTATAGTCCACAACATATATGGACAGCCGTATTGTTGCCTTACAGCAAGAGGTTATTTGGTTCAATTCTCAGCTGGAGTACCTTTTGTGTTGAGTCTGCATGTCCTCCTTGCATTCATGTGGGTTTCCTCTGGTGTTCTGGTTTCCTCCCATGTTACAAAGCCATGTGTCTGGAGTGTTTGTCCCCAGGCCTTTGCTGATAATTGACTTTGTTCCAAGTCTGTTATTCAGAATAAAATTCTCTGAGGTGCAGGCCAAAACCAGTGGGCTATGGCTGACCATGTTTGTAGATGACTGTAAGCTGGTCATCAATTCCCCAAGTGATGTGGACAACCACCAAGAGGGTATCACCCAAACAAATGACTGGTGACAGAAACATGCCCTTAAGCTGAATGCCAAAAAATGCATCATCATCCCCTTTGGGGAGAGTGACATCCCCACATATTATCACATTAATAACAATTTCTTAAGCACACAATCAGTCATGAGGAATTTGGCTACCCAGGTTGATAGTCACCTGACTTTTGATTACCATGTTGCTTCCATTGTATGGAAAGCTTTCTACATGGCCCACCTCATAAGTAAGGGTATTTCATCCAAGAACAAGGAGGTTGGTCATAACATCCATGTATTCTTCCCTTATAAGGCCAATTATTGAGTACAATGCCCACTTTGGCATGTACCTCGCAAAGCACATCCAGCAGCTGGAGAGACCACAGTGGCTCCTCACCAGGAGAGTCCAGGACCTCAAACATCTAACCTACACAGAGAGGCTAACAACCTCTCCCTCTACTCAGTTTCATGCAGACTCCTTAGAGGTGACCTCTCTCTGGCATACAAAGCAATCTCAGACCCTGCCTTGGTGGGGCTGCTGCATATCTGCAACCTGCACGCATGACCTCAACCTGGCCTGTGATATTAATAGGACTTGTTGGCAGGACAGATTTGTGTCCTAGAGCTTCCCCCATCTGTGGAATAGACTCCCACTCCACGTCAAGTGGAGTACCTCACTATCTCTTTTCAAGTGCAACCTGGATGACTGGATGGGAAAAAGAAAATACACCTCTGGGATTCCACCTGTGTCCCTACTGGACAGGGGCTTTGGGTGCTGACTTGTCAAAACATTGACTAAACTCTTGGCTAGGCTTATAAGGCCCTCATGGAAAATAGCCTAGTAACTTCCTATGATCCTATGATCCTAAGAAGTCGGACTTTCCAGTAAACAAATGTTAAATAAATAAATGTATTCCATCTATCTCAACCAGCATGGCCTTCACTTTTGCCAGCAACACATACACAATTTCATGTACACGCAATAACCCAGAAATTGCATTCTATGCCACTGTTGTGCGCTGCTTACCATCATGGAAATGTGGTATTGATAAATAGCTGGTGTATGTTAGATAATACTAACTGTGAGATGGTAGTAATGTGGCTCACATTTGCACACTGTTTACCTATGTGCAAACAGGTGTATCTCACATGTGTGTACACTTTGTTAACCATCACACAAATCTGCTGCTCACTACACCATGGAACTGTATATATGAAGCTTTATTATCAGTGTTTATTGTCCATTTCCTTAGCATGACATAAAACTACATGTGGAAACACTGCAAACTAAGGGCCCAATATAACTATACATCATATATTTATAATAATGTCTTGTCCCTCCAACAAGTACTACAACCCTGGAATCTCAGTACTTTTTCCACACATATATCAACCACACTACAAAGTGTATTATATATTGATATGTGCTCCCTCGTGGAAAGGGCTAGCTGGTGGTACTCACAACCTTGCTCTGCTAAACCCAAACATTCCCCTATGGTCACTAAGGTTAATTATGTTGTTCCACAGCTAAATTTCTAATCAGGCTAATAGCCTCATATGACGCAATGAGTCTATGTGTTTTGCAGGTCTCCCAAGCCATTATTCCTCACATGGCCTTCAGATGGCATCTACTACAAGTTCACCTGCACTCTTGTATAAATCAGACTTGTATCATGGTGCTTGAGTTAAGTACTGTGTTCTGTAGTATGTGCACTTATGTAGGAGTTCTGTTTTCACTTCAGCTGACTGTGTGTGTATGTGTGTGTGTGTGTGTGTGTGTGTGTGTGTGTGTGTGTGTGTGTGTGTGTGTGTGTGTGTGTGTGTGTGTGAGTCTGTAGTCAGCAGAGTAGATGTTACTCTAGATTTAATAAACTTCATGTAGGAATAGTGTAAGGCCTACACGGAGTATACAGTGTCCATGTCTGCGGCTCCACCTCTGCAGCACACCATGCATATTAATGAAGGCACGCTACTGAGGGAGAGCTGTGTAACACAGGTACTGAATCAGTGTAGGGGGTGTGTTACAGTGTCCGGAGATGAGTAACACACCCCCTGCTGGATGGCACTGAAATATAAAAGTCAAATGTTTTAAATGTTTTTTAAATGTTTTTTTTTTTATTTATTTTATTTTTTTTTGTGTTTGCGCAGTGCTGTGCTTACCAATGGACATCTGCCAGACCTCTAAAAATAGAAACCAGATACTTTGAATTTTAATTTAAAAGGTCACTTTTAAGCATAGCTGAGTAGTTTGTGTTGCACTGTGAGGTGCTCAGCAGTGCTTAAACATGACTGAGAGCTATGTAGAAACTTATAGCAGCAATTATCATATCCACGATATCTGAATTGTTAGAGTTCATGGTCTTGTGTGCAGTAGGTACACCATTCGAATACAAGGACAGGCCATTCAGCTTTTACATCTGATAGAAAATTGTTGCAACAATTTATTTTTTAATCATGTATATATTGACATTTGTTAACTGGTTTAGTCCAGCTGGTCCAGAAGCCCATTTTCAGTACAGACTCAAGGAGAAAATCTCCAGTTACACACAAATGTCCAATGCATTATAGTCACACTCCAAGATAATATAATTAAATGTTCTGTTCATGACTTAACTATACACGTTGAAAAAACTTCAACACCATAGCACAAGTGGGTAGGCCGGTTCCTGCAGATCCACCTACCCCATCTCATCTGGCCATGGCAGTGTGTCCCAGCACATCTGGGACCCAATCTGCAGCTGCACCCTCCACTGGTCCTGCACCACCCGTGGGTAGAACTGCCTCAGGGAATGAGGCCCGTTCCCCCCTGGCTCAGGCATGGAGAAGGAGTGGTCACCTGGCAACAGCTTCCAGGGATGGTTGGCAGCATTTTGCCAACATGATTTGGACATTCGACTGCACCAGATTGAAGGCAGACTGGTGCACCTGGCAGGGGGGGGGGTTGGTCCTGGCACCCAGTTCCCAGCACAGACATCTTTGGGGCCATGAAGGAGCAGTGGTGACTGCCCATGAGTGGGAACTCAGTCCCACTGCTGTCATCTGGGGGTACTTGGTTCTCCAATTCTACAACACTCTCCCCATCCAAGCTGCTTACCCCCCTCATGTGTCATACACTGCCCTGTCTGCTGTCTTGTCTGCCTTGTCTATTTGCAAATGCTACTTCTCCTACCTAACTTACTTCCCCACATGTACCTATATCCACTCCCCAACATTTCACTCTCTCCTTAACAAAAAGGGCATCTGTCCCACAAAAAAATATATATATTGCCCCACATATAGCTCTGCATTTTGCTTCCATGTACACTACCCACATTCAATCCATACAACAATAAATCAACATAGTTATGTTGCCCACAGCCCTCTCTTGGAGATGTGAGGTTCCAAATTCCAAATTCTCAATGACTTGCACAGATGTTGCTGTACAAGAAATGGAGAGCTATAGTCCTTTCCTACACCCATCCTGCACATCCCTACCTGATTTTCACATTGTTTTTCCCCTGCTTGCCCCCATTTCACCACTTTCCTATCACCCTTGTTTTATTTTCTGTTTTTAGAATTAGCATGGGTTTAAGTGGATCTAAATGGTGCAGCACATTGTGCTATGTCATGTAAACCCACTTAAACCTGCTTTAATCTCCTTATCTTTTTCTGACACAGTTATACTCATCAATAACATAACTAAGCCTACAAGATCTCAAACCCAGACCCTGTCAAGTACAGCATAGTGCATTAGCCCACTAGGCCACTCAGTTCTGATTAATAACTGGTGTTTCTATAAATATATCATGAATTCCACTGATGCACATCAGCAAAGCTCCTCTGCCAAGTCTTGGACCCAGAACTCTGTCAACCACAGCATAGTGCATTAGCCCACTAGGCCACTCAGTTCTGATTAATAACTGGTGTTTCTATAAATATATCATGAATTCCACTGATGCACATCAGCAAAGCTCCTCTGCTAAGTCTTGGACCCAGAACTCTGGCAACCACAGCATAGTGTATTAGCCCACTAGGCCACTCAGCTGTGAAGAATAACTAGTGTTTCTATAAACATATCATGAATTCCACTGATGCACATCAGCAAAACTATTCAACCCTGCCAAGACTTGGCCTCAGGACCCTGTCAACTACAGCATAGTACATTAACCCACTAGACCACTCAGCTGCAAAGAACAACTTCTGTTTCTATAAACATATCCTGATTGCCATTGACACACTACTTCTACATATAATGGGATAAATTACACCATACTTGGGCTTGTAATGCAGACACCAAACCAGTACACAGCCAAATACCTGTTGATGTATGTATGTGAGACATGATATCAGGTAGAGCTGACAACTACACAGACTGTTGCAGAATGTCCACAGTTGTGCCACCTACTTATGGGATGGTTGTAATAAAACCTATTTTGTGTGCCAAAGTACTGGCAATTCAGTGCAGATTGAGGTTACAAAATCATGACAGACAGGTCAGTGTCACATGTCATACCCATCCTAACACATATGTTCATGACAATCCTGTGTAACACACTGTATGCATGCACATATATCTTGCAAACACACCTGCCATAATAATGACTCCGTAGCTCTATCTGTTACATTCTTAGCATATGTGACAATTGGCCACCCACAGTCCTGGCCTACAGTCCAGTCTGTTGCATGTCAAGAACATGCTTGTCAAAATAACATACAAATAACTGAGCCCTGCAATGTTCAGCAGAGCTTCTAGCTGCTGCCACAGTCACTGCCACACACATTAGCATGTTGAAGGCCTGTAGGGTGGGACATATGTCAAAAATATGAATAGGTGTCCTAAATGTCATCTACCACTCTCTGGATGGCACTATTACTTAACATATGTACCAGAGACACATGCCTCACCTGGTCTGTTATGGGTACCCCATCTTGGCTATGCTGTGACAACAAAGGTGACAATGCTCCCTCACTGACATATATAGCTTACTGTCCCCCAATGTGTTCATAATTCCCAGTATGACACCTGGCCAGAATGCAGCAGCAGCCTGCAACACATTCAGCTGTATGTTGAGCTACCTGCTACAGACCTACCATACCTCCCAAACACCTAGACAAGGGCATCCACACAACACCCATACATAAAAGGGTGGGTGGGGGAATGGTCACGTGATAGGGACACGTGTCATAGTCTTCACCTACAAACATACACAGCTGATAGATCAGTGGCAACTGCAGCAGCATGCACATTCAGATAAAAATGCCATATGACACTCACGACTGTTTGTCTCCTTACTGACCTCAACACACATTGTTAAACAGTAAACTGCCACAGAATCAGAAAGTCTGTTAACAATGGCCAGACATAGAATGCAAATATGTGGACATAACACATCAATCCAAACAGTGCACAGCATTTCTACCTAACCTCTGTGATGCTGTAGTCCCCACACCTCAATAATGTCCTCCTCACAGGTCTGGAAAAGGGCCAAAGCCTGCAAGAAGGCCTTAATTATAGCACTGTGTTTCCAAGCCATTGGGTAATGAAAGTGCAACCCAGTTGTTCTGGATGCTATTAGCAACTGTGAGTCACAGATTGGTGCACAGGCAATCACCTGTTCATGAGGATTACCTACAAAAGACAAGCTACTGCCTATGGTAAACAGGTCTGTGACTTTCTTCATGAAGACAGACTGTGCTATCCAAGGAATATACCACTGTTTTTCTGCACACAAAGGAGTAGAGCACTATACCAGGTATGTAATAGAGCTCCCCATGTAATGGGATGCAGATGGGGGGATGCAGCTATGGGAAATAGGGATTACACCACCAGCATCTGTAGAACATAACTTGGAATGACATGTTGCTGTTACTCAACTGTCTGGCACCTACAGTCTCCCCTTTTGTCTCTGTCTGCTGTGGCATAGATCACAGCTCTGGCTCCTGCGTCCCCCCAGCAATGGTGAGCTCATGTACGAATCTTACTGGATTGTGTATTACACAATAGTGACAGCAAATGCTGGTGGATACAACTGGCATATCACATGATGTATTGTCATTCAGCTCCTCTCAGTCTGTGGATGTCACACAGGCATAGTTCAAACATTGTCCAAGTGTTCCTGACTGTTCCTGACATACTCTAGCTTGGTCACTGTGTACTCCACACCTGTATCTCATTGCATGAGAGCTATGGCTAGCATATCTGTTGTCCCATTGTAGCAGGACAGCAGGTAATAGCCAGTAGTAGTGGGAGGACACAGGCTCCACCTCAGCAGCAGAGTGTACATATTGAGCATACAATGTAAGGGAACAAATGCAGTACCAGATATTAATGTACCATAAATGTTTTCTGAGAGGTCTGTCATGTGACAGCCAGATTACCCACAGTCTGCGAGCAGCCATTACATATTGTCCAACTGTTTTCCAGACACTCAAATTTGTCTGGCAGAGGGTCCACATATATCAAGGACATGTACACATTTTGCATGCATCTGTGTAAGGTGGATGCCAGACACCTACAAGCAGGATAGCCTACACCACATTTGCAGTGCTGTCTGTAATTGTGTAGCACAGATGTTCCTGGAATGTCCCCATGCACTTGTAGTAACACTCAGCTTTTTGTCAGATGGTGGCTGCATGACATGGTACTGGGATGTCGTCCATAGACTGCACAACACAGTAGATGGCAGTGATGAGTGTGGGCATATAACAACTCATCCATCACTGCCATATACTGTGATGGGTGTGGGCATATAACAGCACATTCCATGACAGCACATAGGCCAGAACTGGTATACCTAGAATAATACAAGGTTACTAGGCCACTGGCCCTTTGGCCCTCTTAAGCCTAGCCCAAAGTTTAGCCCATGTGTATGCAAGTCAGCACCTGATGACCCAGTACAACAGGGACAAAGGTGGTATCCCAAGTGTGTATCTCCTGTTAACCATCCAGTTATCCAATTCTCATTTGAAAAGCTGTAAATAGCTCATCTGGCTGATACGGACAAGGTGTCCATTCTACAGCTGGGTGAGTGTATGCGACAGGTATCTGACCCACCAACAAGTCCTATTGATATCA
The DNA here is from genome assembly GCF_019279795.1 of Protopterus annectens. Taxonomy (NCBI): domain Eukaryota; kingdom Metazoa; phylum Chordata; order Ceratodontiformes; family Protopteridae; genus Protopterus; species Protopterus annectens. Next base: position 1,504,004,934 of record NC_056725.1, read on the forward strand.
CACCAGGTTGAAGATGTGTGTGAGGGTTAATAGAGTGGAGCTTGACTTGCAGTTGTGCAGCAGTCCCATCAAGGTGGAGTCTGTGATCACCTTGTATGCCAGACAGTGGTCACCTCTGAGCAGTCTGTATGAAATTGGGTAGAGGGATGGGCTAATCTGTGTATGGTAGATGTGTGAGTCCCTGGTATTCCCTACTCGGGAACTTCTGTGATCTCCACAGCTGCTGCATGTGTTTTGCAAGGTAAATGATGACAGGGACATTATATTCAATAATGGTCCTTATTTGGGGTAATTACAGGGATGTTGTGGCCTCCATGTCCCTGGATGACATACCATTATGTATGATGTGGACCATGTAGAAGATCTTCCTTACAATGGAAGCAGCATGGTGGGCAAATGTCGTGTTGCTATCAACCTGTGTGCACATAACCCTCTAGACTGATTGCATGTTTAGAATGTTGTTAGTACTATGATAATATGTGTGGACAACACTCTCCCCAAAGAGGATGAGGCTGCGTGTTGTGATATGCAGCCTGGGGCCATGTGTATGGCACCAGTCGTGTCTACGTGAGACCCTCTTGGTAGAGGTCCACATCACTACGGAATCTGGTAACAGCATGCAGCATGCAGTCATCTGCAAACATGGTTGTCCATAGCCCAATGGCTGTGCCCTGCAGCTTAGAAGAGTATATCACACATAACAGAAGCCCAAATACAGAACACCAGGTTACACCACTAGTTATGGGTCTACCACTTGGAGGTATTTCCCCTATGTGGACTAAGTGGGTCCTGTCAGTGTGCCAGTGTGCTACCCACCTGGGAGCATATATCTATTATGGCCAAGTGGGGAATACTGTCAAAGTCTTTGGCCAGGTCAAGGTAGGCAGTGTGCACTGTCACCCCCCCCTGTCCATGGCTGTGGTGACTGTCTCAAAGAGGTCAGTCAATTGTAACAGACTTGACAGCACCTAACTGCAGGTGATGGAGTGTGTGGAGGTTGCCAATGTCCTTGTTAATGAGGTTCACTATAAACTGTCCCATGGGCTTTTCAGATCAGCCTAGTTAGGCTGATAGGTCTATAATGTGCCGGATTGGTGGACACCCCACCTTAGTGTATAAGGGTGACAGTGGTTGTCCTTCACTTGGCTGGGACAAAGGTGGTAGTCAGACCATGTTTGAATACAGTGCCTTACAGTGTTTCAAGGTCATGCTTGGGGTCATGTAGGATGCATCCTGTGATGTGATAGGCTCCCATGGTGTCTGAATACCATGACTTTGTAATGAAAGTGGTGACCTTCTCCCTACATACAGGAGAAGGGGGCAGGTACTGGGGATGTCCTGATGTACTCATGGGGGGACAGGTAGTGAAGGCTACACTGACTCTGTCAGGCATCAAGTATGCTATACCAACAGCACTGGTATATCTGATGTCCTTGTCCACCACAACTGAGCAGATCGAAGTGCTTCTTCTGATGTTGCAGATATGTGTGCAGAAGGGGAGATGATTGCCTGTAGTGGATGTTGACAATGTGGGCTCGGGGATTGCTTAGCAGGTTTCCAGTAGTGATCTCATTTGCTTGTTCATGCTAAGGAGACACTGCTACAAAATGGGCACCTGCTCCTACTTTGTCCTGGACAGCAGTATGTCATCCCTGTTATAGACACTATTTATTACAGATGTCCACCAAACAGGTTTATGTATCCTTGCAGAGGATTATCTAGTCCTGTCGGGTATACCTGACTCCATACAGTTGCAGAAATGCACATATGGCACTTTTGTGTGTTTGTGGGTGTTGGTGCCAGTTCCTATGGAGTGGTCAGGGGCTGTAAAGCTGTGTATACCATCCCCTAGGAGGCTGTAGTCCACTTTGGAATTGTATGTATGTCTGTCCCAAGCTAATGGGTATTGGGGGAGATGGTGACTGCAAATGTGACCACATGATGATTGCTTTGCCATGGAGGATGACACTGTGGAGATGCTGCAGTGGTTACCTGTTTTGTCTAATGTCAACTCCAGCAGACCTTCACCTTATGTGGGGGTAGCACCTAGTTGCACCAATGTGTTTGTATTCCTACTGTTGATGGATCTCTGGCCATTTGTGTGCTGGCATGGGTACATCTTCCAATGTAGGTTTGGGTCATTCAACTGACCCAGGATCTGTGTACAGACCTGAATCCCAATACAATTGATCAGGTCCATATAGGCAGAATGGACTACCTGGTCACATGTGGGGGCCGGTATCTAGCCGTACTTTGAATAGGTGTTTTGGCAATGGTGACCTGCCCCTGCAATGTCCCCTGTGCATCTTACTGCCTCTACAGCCTGGAGGTGTGTATGTGTCTCATATATAGTGAAGCCCATGTCCCATGACATTAAAGCCCACACTTTGTGGTCTGACTGTATGATAGGATGGTTTACCATGTAAGGCTGGGCTGCCCTCTGCAGCTTTTAACCAAGTGTCTGTGACTGCAGAGAAGTCTGCATTTCCCAGAGTTGACAATGCTTGCAACGAGGGCTGAGTCATGTGTAGATTCCTAGTGTTTATCAGCATGGCCTTATATTTGTGCTGTGCTGACAGTTGTATGTTGGTAGTGATAACCTCACTACTTTTCCTAATGAAGGCACAATGGGGGTGGTGAGAACCATTGCCAGATATCTGAAGGCCAGTTGAGACAGATGGAGGCCATTTCTGCCACAGCATCGTGGTCTGTTGACCATATCATCCCAGGCTCTCAGGTACTGGATTCCCCTGGAATGGCGCAAGATAACAGGCCAATTTTTAAGGCCAATCATTCCCTAATTGTATTGTGGCATCATTCTGGGTGACATCGGAATGCTGCAACAGGCTAGGGACATACCTGTCTGGGACACATAATCAGCATGCTCACTCATGTCTCACTGCATATAGTCCAGGGAGGTACATCTCAGATCATGCACACTGACATGGACTGTGACAGATCCATGACAGTACCTGTTTGTGAGAGACAGCAGTGCATATGCTATATGGCAGATTCTGGCACCTGACAGACAAGTAACTGTGACCGTCCCCATATACAGCCTAGTGAGAGGCACATCAGTGTGTCTTGCACTGTGGTCTCCTATGTGCAATATGTTTGATATGTGTTGATGCCTTTGTGGCTGTGGGACACAGGTGCATGGTATGTGCTGTGTAGGGCTATGGTGTTCACATGTAGCTTTGCCTCGGAGGTCAACCTTGTTTGTGGATGTGTATATTGAGGACCTCTGCATATGTGGGTGTGTGTTGTGTAGCTGGGGGTGGTGCGTGAGGTGTACTGATTGTGTTGACAACCTGTTCACAGACAGATATGTGGGCTTGACAAGGAGAGAGCATGGACTTTAGGTTCCCAATGTCATTGCATCTCTCTCACAGTGTGTTCCTTGGTGATGTTTGTAGATGGTTGTCTCTCTGTGTATGTGAAGCAGGTGCTACACTGTGCCAGGATACCCATATAAACTGGACTGGCAGGGGAAACTGTAGGACATTGTCCAGCCATATATTCCAGAATCTGAGGGAGAAAGGCCAGGGAGACATAAGGGGTGGGCCTACAGCCCAGGTGCTTACTACAACAGTAGGAGGCTGACATCATTGCATACAATGTAGACAGGCTATGAGCAAGCAGTAATAGATGCAACAGGAAAATGCATTTGAACACCTTATAGGGCATGCAGCAAAAAGCAGGAAACATCAAGATCAGGACAGAAATGCATGGTGTATTGCCACTATGTTTCTGATAGCCACATATATATGGTGGTGATAGATGGCAGGGTATGATGTGGGAGTTAGCAGTGGATAGTGCTCGCAAATGTGGATGTGTAGGGTGTATACATAATGGAGAGCAATGTATGTGGTCCTGTGATGTGTTTCCCTCTTCTTGTCTTTCAGGAGGGATGTGCCACCATAGGAATCTACCATTCTCAGAAGCAAAGAATGCCACCATAATTGATGCCCCGAGACTTCATCACCAGGTCCTGCTGTCAAGGATTCACCATTACCAGCAAGAATGCACTGCACTGTGAGCATGCCTTGTGGCATTGGTGAATCATGTTGGCCAGCAGGACAGGAGCTATGAGGAGGTCCCAGATTGGTCCACAGATCTGATAACTCATGCACGGGAAAGGGGCCAGGGACCGTGCTGCCACCGGTGGAGGACCTGCTCCACAACAACCACTCTCAGCTACAGAGGAGTTCCTGGCAAATGTGAGTTTGGCAACCAACTCACAAGAATCCATCAGACATATGTCGTGGAGGTGGGTGGCATAGCTCAGCTCAGGAGTGTCCAGATAAGCCTCCTGTGGTCATCACTTTAATAATGTAGCATTCATAGTGGCAACCTCTGCATACCTGCAGACATATGTCAGGTCAATCTGCATTTTTGGGGGGGTTTGTAATGCACACATGTACACACATATTGTGAATGTCAGCAATGTGGGTAGTATCACAGTTTGTACTGTTCATGTTGATATATGCACATATTATCCTGTACTAATGATACATTTTTGTCTGTTGACAATATCTCTCCCCCACAAATACATAGATATCTCTGGTGTGGCTGGGTCCATTATCCTGTAGCTGGTGAGTGTTGAACTGTTTTGTTATGGTTCATCTATACCCTAGGCATGTTAAGGGCTGCCAGTTTGCCATGGACACAACTGTTAAGCTTAGCCATATTGCAATACTTGCATGTTCACTTGTAGAGGGGTTCACTGCAGTGCATTACATCGGTTATCACAGTAGCATATTTGCAGTAGCTGTAACATATTAGCACATATTTTTGTGAAGGTGAAGGCAGTCTGCTATAAAGGGGTACATTATTATTCTGGAAACGGGTGCACTGTGTTTTAGGTGAACGTCCATCACATACACTGACATGTCACTTATCTTACAGGTGTATAGTACTAGCAACATTAACTGGACGTAGCTGCACTGTATGTTGTTAAGGGCTTGTCTTGTGTGTGTCTGTTGTGGTCTGTACATGTGTTGTGCATGGCATCCGTCATAAAGTGTGGTCTGTATAATGCATTTAGGGGCACCTGTGTGTGTGTGTGTGTGTGTGTGTGTGTGTGTGTGTGTGTGTGTGTGTGTGTGTGTGTGTGTGTGTGTGTGTGGATCAGCAGACATTATAAAGCAGAAATGAATGTAGTCATGTTGTCTTTCCCTCACAGGTGACCATGGGGATTAGAGTGTGTCCCCATCACAACCTGATGTCAGTTTCTCATCAGACTCCGATGATGATGGTGGCCATAGTGAGGTACAGGTGGGGTTCGTGAAGGTTGTATCCATCCCATTGGTTGATATCCCAGTTCCTCCCCCAATATCCCTGCATACAGTCAGTATGCCCACACATAGCCCTATGCCAGTATGCCCACACGTGTTATGGCTAGGCTTGTATAGGCCCTAGGGCTGATAGCCTAGTACCAACCTATGAACCTATGAACCTATCCAGTCCCCAGCAACCACAGATATTGGACAGTCAGAGAGTAGTGGCATTGAAGAGGAGAGTATAGCAACTATGGCATCTCTGATATAGACACTAGCAATAGCCCAAGAAATGGTGAGGTCCCACACAGGCAGATTGACAGAGGTGCTAAAAGGAGGACTGCTGCCCATCCAGCACCTGTCAGAGGTGTTACAGCACATGTCGCCCAGTGCATGTTTTGGTCCATCATGAAGGCACAGCCACATTGTGAATGCTACACCAGATGGATGCTCAGAGTCATGATGCAACACTGCCTGGCGTGCATGACTCCATCCATGACATTGGTGATGCCTTACATCATTTCCCTTATGTAGTGGATAGACGGTGGGGTGAGACATTGTCAGTCCTTAACCATGCAATGTCTGTGCTTGAAAATGTGGTGGGAGTAGGGCATCGGGCATGTAGACGTAGGTCAACAACAACATCAGCTGAGAGCCCATGTGGCTGAGCATAGTCACACTTCCATAGTGGCAGTACCACCAGCACTACCGAAGGGAGGGTGCTGTCCACACCACAACATAGCAGGCCATGGGAATGTGTTCCTGGTTGGTCCCATGAGGGACACAGACCCAGTAGACAGCGTTCACTGTCAGCAAGTAGTACCACATCCAGCCCTTGGCAAGGTGGTGCCAGTGCCACTCCTGCCAGAACCACTTCCCATGTTCGTGGACAGACTGTGAACTGTACATTCTGCCATGTATGGTCCACAGTTGTCCAACATACCCTTGTGTAGGGCTGGTACATGGTTTGACTGCACACATCCACACACTCACACATCACTGTCACATGTAGGTCACCACCAGACACATAGCTCCTCTCCATGGCGCAGCTGATCAACACCCCTCCAGACACACACACACACACACACACACACACACACACACACATGATGTCAACTGTGTGGCAAAGCCTAGACCTTTGGCAAACCCACACCACACCCTGTGCATGTGATGATAGTAGTACCACATCCCTGTCATCCGTACCATTGATGTAGGGACATGCTAATATGTGTCTGATGCACAGGGTGAATATAGTACACTTAATGGCAGTTTGTAGTGCAGTAGTGTTATGCCTTGTAAGGTGCTGTCTGCTAGCATATGTCATGCATACACATCAAAGTGTATGTACTTTTGTGCAATGATGCTGTATTGCTGTTAGTATTGCTGACTGACTATTGTCTCCCAGACCTTATTCTGTTTCTGTTCCAGGTGTCTATGTGCCTACACCATGGAGACCTGCTGCCAATGCAGCAGCTCAGGATGGCATAGTGGCAACGCAGAAATGTGACATTGTCAAGGTACATCTGTATATGTGCATGGTTACCTAGGTGCGTATGTGTAGAACAGTGTATGAGGAACAATGGGGGTAGACAGCATCATCTTGCATGCATACCCCTTGACACAGCATGCTACTCTTGATACATGTCACCTAGGAGTTTAATAGGTTCACAGATTCATAGGATCATAGAAGGTTACTAGAGTAATGGCCCTGGATCCCTTACAAGCTTAGCCATTACTTTTCCCTGACAGAATTATTGATCAGCACCTGTTGCCCCTGTCATTGAGAGACACATGTGTGACCCCTGGGACAGATTTATGGTTTCCCATTCATTCATCACAGATGCACTTGATGATGGTCTGCATGGTACTCTGTTTGACATGTATGGGAAGTGCATTAGTGAGACAGGGCAGCCTCTGGGAGACAAACCTGTCTCTCCAGCAGGTCTTGTTGATGTTGCATATTAGATTCAGGTCTGTCATGGTGGTAATGCGTGAAGAGTTAGGCTCACATATATTGGCTAGTTGTTGAAGGGCTGGGCCATCACTGCCATCTAGGCATGCTGCAGTCCACCTCTGGGCATCCAGTCCGATACCAAGTGGGGCACTACTGATTTGAGGCTGTCTGCATGGAACAGGTGTTGGAGGCCTTGGATTACATTTGTGGGTATTACCATGGCCTTTCCAGTTGCTGCAAATGTCTGGGTAGGTACATACCAAACGGGCCATGGTACTAAATTATTGTTGCACTGACTGAGGACTATACAGAGGTAATGTTCACCTTTTTTCTGGATGCACTTTCTTTACCTATATGGTGAACCACATACAAGGCTTTTCTGATCACTGCCTCTACTTGATGGCTGAATGTAACAGTGTTATCAACCTGAGTACTCAGGTTTTTCATTGCAGGTTGTGTGTTTATGGTGTTGCTGTTCATGTGGGAAATAGTGGGGCCATGTCCTTGTTATATAGTATGAGGGTATTGTTTTTTACATTCAGCTTGAGGCCAGGACCTTGGCACCATTATATACCTTATGTAAGACCCTGTTGCTGTGTGTTAACATCAGTTGGTGGGTCAATGACAGACAGAAAACAATGTACAGACACGACAGCCTTAGGCAATGCCTACAAATGTGGATGGTGGTAGTTAGCATTCATGCCTAGATACATGGGGGTCATTGGGGGAAACAGCTACTCACAGGGCCTCCACATGTTGCACACACATAGGCAACACAGAGTAGGGTTGCCACCTTATCAAATGCACAACGTGGGACACATAGTATCATGAGAGTTAGCAGGACAAACCATACCCATGGCAAGTGTAAAGGACAGGACTTCTCTTGGTCTGCCAAAATGACAGCTTATTTTTGTCACATTTCCATAGCTTATGCTATTTCTCATAACATTAAGGTGTCCCTGATGTAAAATAACTGCCTTATGCAACTATTAAACAACTTTTGGAAATGTTTGTTGTCCTATACTCTTGGGACCTCTGTACTGTTTGAGTTTTTTTCAGAGGTTACAACTGGCCAAACGTGGACTGCAATCTGCAGGGTGAGATAGGTGGTGACCATACCTCTCATTTATACAGATTTCTGCAGAATTTCCTGATGTTTGCCACATATACTTGGTCTGTTTTTCATAATATTGTGGTTTTCTGGCAAATTAGTTGCACAACATTAAAGAATGAAGTTAGACAATAATGACAGGTATTTGAATTTCAGACGTCTTACCCTTCTGAAAATTCATGCTAATGCACAACCTGTTATTCTATCAACTTTCTATGTTTGTAAGAGCAATATTTAAAAAAATGTCCCAATTTTTTTGGCCTTTGTCCCACTTTTCTGTATAGCTTTGTCCAGATTTTTTGCTCTAAGAGGTTGGGAGGTATGGTGGTGGCCCTAACACAGTCACACTGCTTCAAGGGGATATTCATACATAGAGACACACACTCATGAATTGCCATTGTTGAGAGTGGAACTCCTACTCACCTAGTTTTGTTTTACATATTATGGCAATATATATAGAGAGAGAGAGATAGATATAGCACATGTGCAACACAGCTAATATATTTTTGCAGTGTCTGTCACTACTATTCATACTATTCAGGTGGATGACATTATCAGGTGCTGTAAAGGTTGCCACTGGGGGGTTAACAGGTTTGCACAGGCCCTTAAAAATGGTATAACCATAGCACAGAAACACAGGCGAGACAGCCACACTGTTGTAAGTGGATATGCATAAACAGAACCTCAAGTAGTACTGATACAGGATACAATCCAAAAGGTACAGGACGGCACAAATATATGATATGCATAAACACACACATACACTCACAGATTTGCCTTTTTTGGGATAAGAGCTCCTACCTATTTAGTTATGTATACTATAGTGCTACATACATATTGCATGCACCACGGAGCTACTGTGGTTAGATGGTGTCTACCTGTGCTTCTAAGGTGGATGGCATCAGTAGGTTCTAAATAGATTGCCAATGGGAGGTTAACAGGTTTGCACAGACACTTAAAATAGTATAACATTACACACAAGACACACTGCTACATGGGATATGCATCACACACACACACACACACACACACACACACACACACACACACACACACACACACACACACACACACACACACACACACACACTCACACAGTTACCAGTTTTTAGATTAGAACCCCTACCTATCTAGCTGCATGTACTATAATGCTACACACTTAATGCATGCACCACAGAGCTTATGTGTCTGGAGAGTGTCTAACTGTGCATCTAAGGTGGATGATAGCAGCAGGGCCTGTAAAGTAATCCACTGGTGGGGGTTAACAGGGTGGCACAGGCCTTAAAATGTATTGGCATTGCACACACATAGGCAAGATATACACACAGATGCAAGGAGATATACCTACACACACACACACACACACACACACACACACACACACACACACACACACACGCACACACACTAAGTTACCGTTGTTGGGAATAGAACCACTACTTATATAGCTGTATACATTATACTGCTATGTAATTATCACATGCACCACAGAGCTTATGTTTCAGGAGAGTGCATGACTGTGTATCTAAGGTGGATGACATCAGCAGGCCCTGTAAAATAGGCCAGTGGGGGGGGCTCACAGGTAGGCACAGGCATTAAAATGTATTGGCATTGGACATACATAGGTAAGAAATACACACAGACACAAGGGGATATACTTACACACACGCTCACTGCATTGCTGTTGTTGGAAGTAGAACCACTATCTATCTAGCTGCATACACTATAGCACTACGTAGTTATTTCATGCGCCATGGAGCTTATGCATTTGGGGAGTGTCTGCCACTACTGCTGGAGTGGATGATATCAGTAGCTGCTGACAGGGAGGCCACTGTTGTGGAGGACAATAGTCACAGGGCCATAAAATGAGCGATCATTGCACAGACATAGGCCTAGTTGACATGTGTATTCTGCTGTATGTGAAATAAATACACACAAGCAAGGTGGCATGATGTGAGATTCGAACCCCAACTTACCTACTAGATCTCGCACTATTTGCACGCATTACTGTTTACAATTGGTATATGAGTGGCTGCAGCATTACATCACTCTATACCTTTCAGGGTCTTTCTGTTTCTCTCTCTCTTCCTCTCCCCCTCTCTATATATGATATATTTATATATGTTACCTATATATATATATATATATATATATATATATATATATATATATATATATACATACATGTATATATCACTCAACAGACACAGATATATCTTATATGTGCCACATACGGATAGATAAGTTTAATCCTGTGTGATGGGGATAGGGGGAGACAGTTAAGGTATACATAGCTGTCTGTATGCACAGGGCTATATGGACATCACAGTTCTATAGTCAGATTTGGGTTCAGACATGGGCTGAAATTAGCTAAGTGTAGGAACATGCCCAGTATGACCATCAATACTTACAATGGGACTCCTGGTCAGACCTACCTGTACTCCAGTCCAGGCTTTTGTGCGCTACAGCCACTTGGCTGCTGAACCTGATTAAACAGTCCAGCACCTCCCTGATATAATGCCTGAGGGATTTTCTGGCTGTGTGCTATCCTTAATATCTGACTCATATCTAGGGTGTGTACAGAGTGTATTGGACTGAACAGAGTTTTGCATGATATGTCTGATACATTTTACATAGCACTGTGATTTCTTGGTAAGCCAGTGGCAGATCATTATAGATTGATGTGAGGAGCTGCTGACAGACATTTGGGTTACTGACTCCATACACTGCAGGGAACCCATGCTACTGCATGAACTGTTCTATTCTGCACTTTCTACATTTGTGTGGTCAGTAGTACCCCCCTTCCCCTTATAGGTGGGCCTTTGTCCTGCCCTGCTCCAGTTTCTGGCTTTTTCCACAGTTGCTGCTCTATGTAGTTGTAGGTATGCTGTGACTGGGGTAGAAGATGTAACATCACACACAGGGATATGGACTTCACACCTCTGACTGTACCTGTTTTGCAGATTGTCCAGCATTGTGCCCCATACGTCTGCTTTGGTCCTCAGATGGTTTGTGTTGCACTGTTATTATAAGGCTACATGTTGCCTATATTTCTCAAACTCTTACAGCCAGAAATATGGATAGGGCCATATATAACAGTAGCACACAGGCCCAAAAATAGAGACAGGATTTTAATATTGCTCTTACAAACTAAGACAGTTGTTAGAATGGTTTTGTATTAGCTTGCATTTTCTGATGGGTCCGAAGTCTGCATCTCAGTGGTCTGTCATTATTTTTTCACAGCAACCTTTATTGATTTCCTAATAGTTTGCCAGACAACTGCAATGTTATGACAAACAGAACAGATATAAGAGGCATAAATGTGGGCATTCTGCAGAACTCTGCACATTTATGGGGTATGGATAGTGCCCACTGACTTGTTGTTAGTACTGATACAGTTATGTGACAGCCTTTATACCTATATATTCTGGTGCTACACTGACTTGTTACAACCTGCGGTTCTTCTAGCCACTGTCTAGGTTATTCAGAGCTGTGTACTGTCCATATCTGTGGCCCCCTGTCCCGCCATTTTCTCTGGCTTTATCCAGCTTTTCTTGCAGTAACAAATACTGACATATGGACACTCTGTAGAACTCCTACCATAAGTGTGGCTCAAATGCAAAAGATTAGGCAGAGCCAGTCTCAAACCATGTACTCTATCAACCACGGTAATGTACTTAGCCCACTAATTCATGACAGCCACCAGACAGAGCAGTTTACTTCCTGACACTAGCAAACAAAGACATACATAGCACATTGGCCCCTGCATATTGGGGAACTTGCACATGTCACCAGGAGGACTGGGACAGCCGAGGGATTGTGTGATCTGCTGGTATTACCTTGCAAACATACTGTTACTGTACTTGTATTGGAACATGGGTGTGTTGAAGATAGGGGACTCTAGCATTGTCAGTCAAGCATCAGTCTTGTGACCCCAGTGTTTGTAATTTCCTTGCATAGTGCAGTAGGATTTTCTGGCTTGGGGCCTACTGCATATTATGGCATGGCTGGTATTCGGCAGAGAATTGCTGTTGTCCCACATTGCTGTCAGTTCTCTGAGATTATCCCAGTATTCCACTCCATTCCCTTGCATACATGTGGCAGGTCCATTCATATGCTACCACAGTTTACTAACCCATTCATTTGTTGTAAAGAAGAGTGACTTACCTTGTGCCTGCAGCAGTTGAGAGAACAGTGCTTCAGGGCTAAATCTGTTGGATGCCCGCAGTACACAGCTTAGGCATGGTAAGGTACAGGTTTTGTGGTGTGGTTTGGCATCCTTTTTACTATGTATGTGAGTCAGTCCATAGGTCCCTAGGTTGTCAGTGCATGTGCTATTTGCTGCCTCTTTTCCAAGGCCAGGGCATGCTGGGCATGCCTATGTCTGCCTACAGGGACAGGCTCAGGGGGCTCCTCCCCTGAGTCCCCTGAGTCTCCTGTGGATATGGGGACCATGGCATTGGTGGGGAGCTGTGTGTCCCTTCCCTGTGATGTTCCTGATGCAGCTGTTTCTGCAGGATCACATTATGTAGCATGGCACATACTGTGAATATGTGTGCACATGTGGCTGAAGAGTACTGCAGGGCTCCATCAGATATGTCGAGGCAGCAAAACCATGACTTGAATAGCCAAAACACACTCTCTATAATGTTCCTAGTTTCTGCATGTGCCTCATTATGGCATTCTTCAGTAGGTGTGTGTGCATTGTCTGATGGGTATCATCATCCACGTTTCAAGTTCGTAGCCAGCATCCCCTAGTAGATGACCGTATGGGATGTCCCCCCTGGCAAATGTCTGATACAGCTGTGATGTGTGCCAAATGTGGGAGTTGTGATAACTTGCAGGGCTGCCAGTGCACACATTCATGATATTGCCCTGGGTGCTTCACACAATCTGGCAGTTGCCGGACTGATACCCCTTGCAGTTGATATAGACTCTACCCTCCTCAAAGGGTGGTACTTTGATGTGCACATGAGTGCAGTCTATGGCACCCAGTACCTCTGGGTAGTGTGCCACATGGTGTAACAGATGCATAGTGCTAGTCTTCTCCTCAGGGAGTGCGGGGTAAATAAATGTGCTCACTGGCATGTGTTTGCATGGCATCCAGGAAATGGTGGAGTAGCCTGGATGCAGATGCCTGTGAGACCCCCATAATTTCCCCAGTAGGTCTTTGAAAAGTACCTGTAGCTAGTCTTCTTAAGACTACACATACCTTTGTTTCCTCTGGGATGGGTTCCCCTCTGTTGGCCCTGAGTCTGAGGTGAGGGCAGCAGAGGTCAGTGAGTTCTTGTAGTATGTCGCTGTCTATGCTGTAGTGGTCTACAACCTCCAGCCCATGTAGCCATTGGCAGGTTATCCTAAGCCTGAACACTCTTCTCCTTCTCAGTCTGGGCCTATTGTCAGCATCAGCA
>NC_056725.1:1504026188-1504086188 GCF_019279795.1 Protopterus annectens
GGCAGAGGCCCTTAAAGCAGACTTGAATACATCAGTGGAGATGTTGTACCCACTCTTTGAAAGAATCTGGGCAGAGGAAACTGTTCCTTCAGAATGGAAAGAGAGCCATCTCATTAAGCTTCCCAAGAAAGGGGACCTTAGCAAATGCGACAACTACAGAGGCATCAATCTTCTATCAGTTCCAGGAAAAGTTTTCAACCGTATCCTTTTGGAAAGGATAAAGGACACCACTGACAAAAAGCTGAGAGAAGAGCAGGCAGGCTTCCGCAAAAATAGATCGTGTACTGATCAAATTGCAACGCTCAGAATAATTGTGGAACAGTCAGTTGAATGGAACTCACCATTGTATATCAACTTTGTTGACTTTGAAAAGGTGTTTGATAGCGTGGACAGAGAGACACTGTGGAGCCTTCTGAAGCACTATGGTATACCAACGAAAATAGTAAATTTGATAAAGAACTCATACAATGGTCTATCATGCAGGGTTATACATGGAGGGCAGCTCTCTGAAAGCTTTCAAGTAAAAACTGGGGTCAGGCAAGGATGCTTACTGTCACCATTCCTCTTCCTGTTAGTTATTGATTGGATTATGAAGAAATCTACTGCAGGACAAAAAAATGGGATCCAATGGACCCTATGGAGTCAGCTGGAAGATCTGGACTATGCTGATGACCTCGCCCTCATCTCTCACAGCCAGCAGCAAATGCAAAACAAGACAAATTTGGTGGCAGTTACAGCACTAGAGGTGGGTCTTAACATTAACAATCTGAAGACAAAGATCCCTAAGTTAAACTCCACAAATACTAACCCTATCACTCTGCAAGGGAAGCCACTGGAGGAAGTGCAGTCCTTTACCTACCTTGGCAGCATAATTGACAAGCAGGGCGGATCAGAAGCTGATGTCAGGGCAAGGATAGGAAAAGCAAGAGCAGCCTTCATACAGTTAAATAGGGTCTGGAAAACAAGAGAACTATCCTTGATCAACAAGATAAGGCTGTTTAACTCTAACGTGAAGTCAGTACTGCTGTATGGGGCAGAGACCTGGGGGTTAAACAAGACCACCACTAAAAAAACTTCAGACATTTACAAATAGCTGTCTCAGGAAGATTCTATGGATTCGATGGACAGACACTATTAGCAACGCCACCCTTTTGGAAAGGACCAACCAACTTTCGATTGGGGAAGAAGTTAAGAGGAGGAGGTGGAGATGGATTGGGCATACTCTTCACAAACCAGCAAACAACATTACAAGACAGGCGTTGCACTGGAATCCTCAGGGGAAGAGAGGAAGAGGCCACCCACGAAACACCTGGAGGCGAGACTTTGAGGCAGATGCTAAGCTTAGAGGCTACACATGGAACCAAATAGAACAGCTGGCCCAGGACAAGATTTGGTGGAGAGCTGTAGTTGGTGGCCCATACCCTGTCAAGGGTGACAGGCATAAGTAAGTAAGTAATTAGTGTTGATTGTGATGTTGCTGCCTTTACCTCTTGCTTATCGTCTTTCAGAACCATCAGGCCTCCAGCAATGCTTGCCTTCTGCAGTTGGTAAGCCAATTAGTTTGATGTCAGTACTGCTAATCAATTTAAATAAATATTGTAAAAAAACTAAAACAAATAGGCACCACTACGTTGTGAGTGCACCTTTGATGTAGAAAATGTAATAAATATAAAATGTGTAAACCATTCACAGGAGCAGTCCACTGCAAGTAAAAATGTCTCTACTGCAGCAAACTATTCCAAAAGCCAAACATTGATAGTGAAAACACTGTTTATTAAATCAGTTAAAAGATGGTAAGCGCTTTCACCTGTGCGGCTTCCTCAGACCAAACAAGTACAGATACTTCCCTTAAATACCCTTCTTATATATCCCTGCTCATAAATTGTTTTTACCAGCCATGGACTGCTCCTGCGAATGGTTTACACATTTTATAAACAAATATTGTAGTGTGTAATATTGATCTCAGGCATGTTGTGTGTAAAAATGAACTGAAGACCTGCTGGCAAAAAAAACAAGTAAACCAGAAGCCAAATATTTTGCACTTTCATCCACTGTTTAATCCATGAACTTCCTCAGAAACATTTTCAAATGATTTCCAGTTCCTTAAATAACTTACTAAACAGGAAATGACATCATGACCATCAAACTGAAAAAATAACAAATGTGATTTTCTACAAAAATGAAGTATTATCATAATGATAACAAATAAAAAAAAAAATATATATATATATATATATATATATATATATATATATATATATATACAAAAATGTATATACACATATATACACATACATATGTATAAATGCAAAACTACAATCATAAAAATGCAATGTAAATTCATGCTGTGTGAATAGCATAATAATCAACTTAAGCATATGGAATGCGTATCCAAAGACGTCTCCCACGTAGACACAACAATCACATGCATACACACACCCGCACACACACACACACACACACACACACACACACACACACACACATATGCACATATAAATATGTCCCCTGTCCCCCCACACACACACACACACACACACACACACATGCACCCATCACACAAATAAACACACACACACACACACACACACACACACACACACACACACACACACACACACACACACACACACACACACACACACAACCATAGAACCAAACAGTCACTATGAAAATGTAAAATACACATGTGAAAAGATCTATATATAAATATCGTAAAAAATATATGACAATATAAAAATAATGATGATATATACACACAAATACACACACCAAAATGTATATAATATAATGTATATAAAATGTAATATATGTATAAAACAAAAAATGTATATATATGAATAATGTAAATCGTATCATGTCTCTGAAGGGAATCAGAGTGATATGAACATGTATGTGCACACACATGTGCACCTCACACAAAACACACATGGATCACATGCATATGGTGTTTGTAGTGTAGGTTTGTTAGTTGTTATTGTTTTGTTTCTGTGTGTGTATGTTTTTTTTTTTTCGTAGTGTGAGTAGTTTGGTGTTTGTGTAGTGTGGTATGTGGTGTGTTAAACTTCGCAATTTTAAATTTCACAGTTTTAGAGTTTTGGTGTTGTTTAGATATGACTTTATAGTCTTGACATACTGAAATTCGATGTTTCAGTATTTCGAAATTATAAAGTGAATTTCTCTCTCTCTCTTTCTATATAAATATATATATATATATATATATATATATATATATATATATATATATAGATATATATAGATATATATCTATATAGGTCCTCTACGAAATCCCAAATACACAGAATCTTGATGCTTAAAATAGCGAGATGAAAAGCCAGAAATGCCACATTACCGAAATGGTGAAAGAGTGAAATTCAAAATCGCGAAAATAATGCATACATGCAGCACACACACAAACATACACACACTCTCCCCCCATAACCAAACAAACCACCCTACACTACAGATAAGCAGGGGGCTTTGCCCACCTGCACCCCCCCCATGTAGGGGGCTGTGCCCCCGACACCCCTCTACTTCGTTATTCTAACTCCGGGATTGCACAAACATATACACAAGGCAAACTCATACCCACACATTACAGTCCCTGACAAACAAATCTATGAGCACAATTTGGCTATAAAAAACAAAGATCAGTTTAATTCTTTAGCCAAACATTCTTTAACATGTAGAGATTTTAAAAAATTTCAATTTTCAGTTTTGGAAAAAATCAACACTAGTGAATTTGGAGGAGATTTAAACAATGTCTTAGAATGCAAGGAGACATTGTGGCAACTTTTGTTGTGGGCTGATAGGTTGCCTGGCCTCAATGATTATATTAATTTAAAATGTTTTTTAAAATGTTTTTTGAAATATAGATAGGTGTGTGTGACCATATGCATGTGATCCATGTGTGTTTTGTGAGAGGTGCACATGTGTGTGCACATACATGTTCATATCACTCTGATTCCCTTCAGAGACATGATACGATTTACATTATTCATATATATACATTTTTTTTGTTTTATACATATATTACATTTTATATACATTATATTATATACATTTTGGTGTGTGTACTTGTGTGTATATATCATCATTATTTTTATATTGCCATATATTTTTTACGATATTTATATATATATCTTTTCACATCTGTATTTTACATTTTCATAGTGACTGTTTGGTTCTGTGGTTGTGTGTGTTTATTTGTGTGTCTGTGTGTGTGATGTGTGCGTGTGTGTGTGCGCGCGTGTGTGTGTGTGTGTGTGTGTGGGGGGGGTACATGTTTATATGTGCATATGTGTGTGTGTGTGTGTGTGTGTGTGTGTGTGTGTGTGTGTGTGTGTGTGTGTGTGTGTGCAAGTGTGTGTATGCATGTGATTGTTGTGTCTATGTGGGAGAGGTCTTTGGATACGCATTCCATATGCTTAAGTTGATTATTATGCTATTCACACAGCATGAATTTACATTGCATTTTTATGACTGTATTTTTGCATTTATACATATGTATGTGTATATACATTAATTTGTATATATATATATATATATATATATATATATATATATATATTTTTTTTTTTTTTATTTGTTATCATTATGATAATACTTCAGTTTTGTAGAAAATCACATTTGTTATTTTTTCAGTTTGATGGTCATGATGTCATTTCCTGTTTAGTAAGTTATTTAAGGAACTGGAAATCATTTGAAAATGTTTCTGAGGAAGTTCACGTATTAAACAGTGGATGAAAGCGCTAAATTTTTGGTTTCTGGTTTACTTGTTTTTTTTGCCAGCAGGTCTGCAGTTCATAGATTAGTACTAGACTAATTGCCCTTGCAAGCCATTTTAAGCCTAGTCAATTATCCCTTGTGCGACTCAAACCCTGCACCTTGTGTTTGTAAGGCAAACACCTTAACCATTAAGCCACCCTCCTAATCTCCTAAGTTCATTTTTTCGTTTTATTTGGTTGTCAGTATTTTTTGATGTTGTGTGTAAAGTTGGACTGTCTGTAATAGTGGAAACAATGTTACTTTGTTAGCATATATTGTACTATAGTAGTGCCGGTATTAATGTATTCCTATGTTTCTTGTTTTCTTATCGCAGGTGAGTCTGACAATAGAACTGTTGGCCCTGTGCCACCTGATGTCAGTGTCTCAGCAGACTCTGATGATGATGGTGGTCAACCTGAGGCACGGTCAGGGGGTGCAGAGGTTGAATCTGACATAGAGGTTGACATACTTCCATCCCTGCATTTACATTGCTTACAGCCAGTAGGCCTTTGACTACTCATCCCACTGAGCCGACAGATATTGTATAGGTGGAGGGCAAGGACATTGATCAGGGAAGTGTGGCTACTGCAGTTTCAGTGCACGTTGAGTCTGGCCATAGCCAAAGTGTAGGTGAGGTGCCATGCAGGAGGATTGATAGGGGTGCTTGGAGGGGAACCGCTGTCCCTCTTCCACCTGGTGCCACTCTACATATGTTTAAGGTCATCATGGAGTCATAGCCATGTTCCATTAGGTGCTCCACACAATGCTTAGGGTTGTGGATGCAGTTTAGTCAGACATGAGTGACAGCCTCTACCATGCTGCCGATTCACTGGATCAGATGAATGACACATTGGAACGAGGGGTGCCTGTGATGGACCAAAGCATGTCTGTCATGGAACAAGCAGTGTCTGTGATGAAACATCTGCTGGGAGGGGAACATTGCCCTCATGGGCATAGGTCAGCCATAATATCTGCTGATTGTCAACGTGGCTGTGCCCAATCATGCTCCCATAGTGGCATTACTTCCACTGTTCTGTCAGTGAGTGTGTTGTCCACTTCCATATGTTGTAGGCCATAGAATCATGGTCCTGGGCATTCCCATGAAGGGAGCTCATCCAGTAGACAGCAGTCTCATTCAGTTAGCAGCATGGCATCTGAGCATGGTCCTGGATATCAATGTGCCAGTGCAACACCTTTTAAAGCTAGTTCTCATGTCCAGGGACAACAACAATAAATGCCACCTCTACCTTGCACAGTTCACATCTGTCCAACACACCATGACATAGAGCTAGCACCCAGCTTGGTTGTGTTTATTCACCCACTCACACAACAATTTCACATGGAGAACCCCTACAGACACACACACACACACACACACACATAAAACAGCTACTTATTTTGTTTCACTGCCCTTTTTTTGTCCAAATGTCTGCTTTCTTCTCCTTTGTACTCACACGCACTCACCAACTTCTTCTGTCAGCCTAGAATTCCTGCCCCCCCCCCACACACACACACACACAACACCTTATGCACGTGATGATAACTGTGCCATATCCCTGTGTTCTACTTTTCTGATTCAGGGATATGAAATCTGTGTCTGATGATCAGGGTGCATAGCTAACTCATTGCTTTTACATCTGTATTTGTGGTGTTTTAACTGGTGATTGTACATTTAATTTATTTTGATCTTGGAAAGTTCCATAGTTGACAGCATCAAAATGTCACAACATTATAGTGGATGCTCTGTGAGGGTCGTAAGTAAGAAGCTGCAATATGTGTAATTACTTTCTGACATGTCTGTGTACTACTTGCATCTGACAGAGTCTTTTCTGAACTAACACTGTGGCGACTGCTGCATTTACAAGTTAAGTCTTGAACCTGGAGTGTCTTGTTTAATATCATAGCATATCTTGGTATTTCATCACTTGGTACAGTAAGGAAGTCAAAGGTGGGGGATTTGTATAGAAATTGCCTTAACATGTGTCAGCAGAGACTTATATGACTTACAGGTATCCATTAGCAAGCAATAGGCCTCATGCATCTAAGATTCACACAGTCGTACCTCTCCAAAGTACTGATGATCACTGCATGTACTTAGTTTAGCACCATACGCTTGTAATGGAACATCATTAAACAGAGACATTAGACAGTAATGATACACATTGCAGTTTCTGATGTCACAACCCTCAATAGATCAAACAAACAGGCAGGATGCAAAACAAGGAGAGTAACAAGAGCAACCTATCCTGGTTTGTGCCATAGCAGTAACTCACCTTTGTTCCCCCCAAGAGAGCAGCTCGTTCTGGTGTGTGACATAACAGTAACACAACTTGCTCACCCCAAAGGAACACTCTGTGCTTGTTTGTGACATAACAGTAATTCAACTTTGTCCCCATTGAAAGAACAGTGTACCCTTGCATGAGCCATAACAGGAACTCAACTTTGCTCCCCATCCAAAAGAGCAGTCTACGCTTGTTCGTGCCATCCAACCTGCCCTTCAGTTGTTGGCAACTGCATATCATATTATTGTTAATATTCTCACACATTTTAAGGTCAATGATATAGACTGGTTTACACACTGCATGTCTCTGAGTACTGATAAGATAACTGATAAATGACCAAGAAAAACAGAAAGGTAAGACAGAGCTGTATATTTTCAAGCAATAATAATAACAGATTATGTGATCACTAAGTGCACTACAACAAAGTATACTAAATATAATACATGTACAAATAGTTTATGCCTTGATGTCAATGTACATTCAATTGTACTTGATTGTGTGAGGACTGACTTTAGTTCTTTGTTGGAAGGTTGTTTATGTGGCAAAGAGGGATACGGCACCCATCCTGTTTTCTGAAGGGGCATTGGAGTAGGAGTTGAAATCCAGACATATGTAGACATATCTCATGTGTTCTAACATTTTCTACTGTGTTATGTCATAGACTGATTTCCTCATTTCAACTATTTCTCCCTTTTTTATTTTTTTTTTCAGACCCGTATTTGCATGATGCACCAGTTACAACAAATGGGTTTAGCTGTACTCATCTGGTATGCTTGAAGAATGGTAGTGCACATACTGAATGACTGGACCACCCTAGTAGCAGACAGGACCCAGACAGCCACAAATAGAAACTGGATGCATTCATTTAATACTAAACATGTTGCCAGCTGTGCACACCCTCGAGCACTCTGTTTGTGCTAAGGTAAGTGATGCGCAACATTTTCAAATGTTGCAAAACAAAAAAGTACACACTCTCAGTAAGCACAATACCTGCAATTGGCAGTAAAACATCATTCTACATTGTTCTTGATCTGTGGTAGGCATGGCAGGCATTCATGGAGAGGGATTGAGATTCTGTGCTCAAAGATGGGGTGTCCAGGAGTCCAGAGTGTTTGTTTGCCTCCTAGTGAATGAACATGGGCCCAAGCTTTTGCAGAATTACTTTTGTGGCATGGATTGCAAGTCGGAGGCATGGAATAATTTTGCCCAGGCATTGACTAGTGCTACCAATATCCCCACATTGGTGAGCAATGTAGACATCACTACATTGACCTCCAGAGGAAGAATAGGAATGTAGGACTGTGGTCACCTCACAGATGTGTAAGTATCAATTACAGAGACTACTTGCAAAAGTTAAAAGCTGAATATAATCAGGACTGGTATTCATAATGGTATTCTATTTTCTTCTTTTTTTTTTGTTTTTCTGCAGCTGTCACAGACTGAGAACTGAATGTGTGAACCCATGCCACTAGATTGACATGGATGAGAGAAGTACGTAGTATGCATCACCTACACAACCACTGTAGCCAAATCTATGACTCCTCTCTAAACAAACATGTAATGGTAAAATCAAAAACAAACTGAGTACAATATTTATAACGTTATGAGGCTTCATTTTTTTGTGAAGATCAGTAATAATCTACATAATACAAAATATCTGAAAATTTCTCATGACCTAAGCAAAGTGGAGAATTATCCACCCTGTACACTATGTAATGCATACAGATTACAAAAAAAATACAGTAATAAGATATTTCCTTGATTCCTCTATCTATTTTATTACCTCCCCTTGAACCCACTTACTGAAACATAGAAAAATAATTATTCTATATCTCTTTTGACCAGCTAACAATGTACCAAATTTCAATGATGTTTATAATTCAAACAGTACATGTAACATACATCATATTATTTAACAATATCTGCTTTCCAAAGTAATCTTACAAGTATGTGATCCCGATATTTTTTTTGTTATAAACAAAATGCTACAGACCCAACCCTCCAGGAAATCTTTGAAATTTGTATTGCGATTGTTTTCATATTTGTTTCTGAAGTATATACAGTTAAAACATATAGTCATGAGTTAGTAATATAATAAGCTGCCCTTAAACCATAATGGTTTTACCATTTCTTTCCTAAAGTAAACATAAGACTGCCTCATTCCTCTGCTGATGTGAAAAGATGGAAACTGCAACTTAATCCATTTAATAAAAACCCTCAGTAATGTCTAGTATGGCACATCTGTTACACTTTCATAATAAAATGAAGGAATATTATCTTGCTCAAGTTATTAAAAAACTCTGACCTTATATAATGCTAATGGATGTATTTACCCAAGGTTTCAACAAATTCCAGAATTTCTTTTTAACAAATGATTCTATATATATGTATATATATATATATATATATATATATATATATATATATATATATATATATATATATATACATTCTGCATTAATACTACTGAAATTTTCAATGCAAACTCCCTGAGATCATGAGACGACATTACAATTTTGCAGCAAATATGCAGCAAATTTTATATACTTTCCAGGTAAACAAATGTTAAATAAATAAATAAAATAAATGTATATTTTAAAATAAATGTAGCACAACATAAGAAAGTTTCTGTGCAAAAAATAAATAAATAAATAAATGAATAAATAAAAAAATAACCTCATCCACCCAAATACTGCTCTGCACAAACTGGATTAACATAATTAGCATGACTAATATCTAATATGTTGTAATAAATATATATCACAGTACAAATGTTTACACAATGAAACATTCCCATCTCCTAATTGTATTTATCCAGATACTGGCATTCAAAGTTAGCAGTTTCATGTATTATACTTTCCTCTTTTCTTTTAGGTTCCCCAGTGTGTCATTTAAAACTTATTTCCTCTAGATCATCACTGCTACTTACACTCTTCCCCGAACTCACTAATAACAGAGAAAATCTGTTTTCCACATTTAATGCAGTATTCCATTTACCCACAACTTGAATTAAAATTTCACGTTGAAAAAAAGGAACACAATCTTTGTATTTGGAGACACAACTTAATTTCCTTCATAAACTATATATTGGCATTTTATTTTTGATAACTAGTCAGCTTTGCCACTTCTGATACATTTTATGTTACAATTTTCTTTTTACAACCCATTTTTTTCATCATCAGAACACTTCAGTTTAGGCCAGACCCATGATTTCTTGCCTATCAAGTGTATCTCATTGGACATTTAATATTATTCACATAGAACTGATTTTAATAGCATTCAGAAAAAAAGAACATTCTCCACACATAATTCAGTCATGCTTTTCCTGATCCTGTTCCAAATTCATAGATTATCCATTGTGAAGGAAGAAGTATAGAGTCACAATACTGTTGAAGCTCCATCCCAATTACTGTATTAGTCAGAAATATTATCAGATTAGATTTGTACCTTGGATTCTTTTTTCTTCAAATGTAGCTCCTATAACATGACTGGATCATTTCCCCAAAATGACAATGCCACCTGATAGACTCCTGTGAGACTACAGCTATAATAACATACACAGTTCTGAAAGCCTTATATTGGAACAGAGGAAGAAGTACTGAGAATAGCAGCCGGTGTGTTAAGGGAATAGATGCAGTGTAATATGAACTGGCATAGGTGACTTAATGTCAGTTCCCTATATACAATGAGAGACTGGGAGTTGATGTAAATCCACAAAGTATTATCAAAGATATGTAATGGGGCTAGGTAGAAAGATAGGGCAAGCTGGGATAGATGACCACCATATGCTTAAGGATTACTTATTATTTCATATAGATGCTACTGGACAGAATGGGGGGGAGGTTGTTTAATGTATGATGACTATAGCTGCATTCCTTTGAAATGTAGAACTTCGGGTGCAAGTTGGAATACGTAATGGAGACTATATACTGTGATAGAAAAACAAACAAGCAGAGGAATTTTGACCATAAAACAATTTAAAACAGACTAAAACAATAGTTTAGTAGAGGAAACTCTTCTTCAGAACAGGAAACAAAAATACCATGCACAATCCATAGTCTCTCATCCAGTCTAGGTTTAGGCTGAACATCAATACAGGCAGCTTCCATCTGGCTTGATACTTTAGCAAAATATGTCCAGATTGTCTAAGGTGTCCTCACTTTTTTCCACTTTTCCACAGCACACTTTCCAGAACCACCTTTCCAGTCACAAAACTCTCAATACAATGAGAAGCTAACTTCTCTTATCTCCAGGGCCATCATCTTTTTTGTACATAAAGCTAACAAGGTACTTGCTTACTTGCTATCAGTGATGTTTTAAAGAACTACTTTGCCTGAAAAGCAATATTTGCAAATTTATGCATATACATTTTTTATTTTATTAATGTATTAACTAGATAAGTCCACTAGACCCAAGTGTCCCTTTTCAGGGGTAGTGCTGCTTGTTTAAGAGACTTGTTTAGAGTCCCATGGACAACAAATTGAGGTGAAATGAATCAACCACTATAAACTTGTGCACAACAAATGTTCATTAACAGATCAGATCCTTAATCCTCAGAGTTAGCTGGCAGACAACATTTATAAGACATCATTTTTAACACAGCTACAGACTATTTATGTTTTTTACCCAACCTTAATTTTGACTCATGCTAGGAGAGGGACCACCACACCATTTTATATTTCCCCTTCCAGCATGAAACCCTCAGTTTCTTCACCAGATGTTGAGTTGGTGGCCCTGATTCAAATGTTGTAATAACAGTGCCCGCTGATAAAGCTTACATTCGCATCCTGTTGCTTGAATAGTTACACTAGGGTAACTAGGGTGTGTGACCAGTGTAAAGTACCCACCCATGAGATAATTCAGTGACAAAAGCACATAACTGATTGCCAGACATTCCCTCACAATAGTGAAATATCTGGTCTAAGCGCTGCTTATCTTACAACTTAAAAAGCATAGAGTGTGTTCTTCCCCTTAATATCTTGTGAAAACACGTCCCTCAAGCCCATATGTGATGCATCTGTATACATTGTAAAACGTTCACTGAAATTTGGGAAGGGTAAGACAGGTTCTGAACATACGCTTTTCATCATCTGTTTAATTATCTTCCTCTAGTGTCCTCTCTACTTTATGTACATTCCTGTTCATCAAAACTATAAGAGGTCATGCTACAGATGAAAACAACAAGGTACACATGTTCATCCTGTCTAGCTAAACCCCAAAATGCCCTCACTTGCTTCAGAGTGTCTGGAATAAGCCAATTTCACAATACTTCTAGATTTTCTTACTGGTCTTCATGATTTCACTTCCTATTATACATCCTAAATATTTACGTCTGTGTTGTATAGCTTGGTCTCAGAGGAAATGCTTCTCAATGTGACTTGCTCTGACAGTCTAACACTATCCGTACTTTAGCCAGAAAGGATACTAAATCCTCATTATACACTATGACATTGTCAAGGTACTTGGCAGTATATTTTACGTCAGGTTTTAAGATTCTGTTTATTAATCTTTGAATGATAATAAGGGCACCAGGGACAGTGTACAGAATAAGCCTTCTAAGGTTGAAAAGGCTATCTTGACCTGGCTGTAGCTGAAAGAGGATTTTGCCAGTATCCCCACTGTCAGGTCTAAAGTAGTCAAGAATTTTGTGCAACCTAGGCATTGAGTAGTTTAAAATTTTGAATTGTTATTCTGCTTCCTAAAAATCACTATACTACCTGATTGTTCCATCAGCCTTTGTCACTAAAATTAGGGGGTCCATTCCACTTTAATTTTGATTCCTCTATCATCCCCATCTTAAGCATTTTGTACTTCATCTTACACAGCCTTTTTCTGTGAATCCGATATTCTGTAATGATTTATGTTAACATTTTCTACTGGAATGGCCTCTATACAGTGCTGAAACAGTTTTATCCTGCAGACAGTTCCAAAATGTTCCCTTGCTTATTACTAGAAACTCTAGTATTTCTTGTTTCTGTGGCTTGCATAGAAAACCATACATCTGCACTGCATGTACAGAAGACAGTTTTCTTTCTCCTTTATATTTTTCAGTTTCTAGCATTAAGCTAATTCTAGATGTCTGCACTTCTTTCCACCCCTTCATAACATTGATATAATATATCTGCTCTTGTCTTTTCTTATCAGTTTGTCTAACACTGTATTCTGCACCATTTCTGATTTTCCACTATTAGAAACAGACCCTTCCATTTAGTAAAATGTGTTTCCACAGAAGAAACCATAACTAGCATTTGATCTCCAGTTTTGAATCCCCTGGTCTTTGCATGTTTGTATAGCACGGGATCTTTCTATGTGTTCACATATGATGGGCATCACCACTTTCTGACTATCTTATAAATTATCATTGTGTTCTGTGACACATCTAAATGTTTTCCACAAGCTTCTCTGTTAATATAAAAGGGTGCCTGCCATATAACAACTCAAAAGGACTGAACTCTGTACTTTTTAATGAGAAGCAGGAAATATGGCATTAACCGGCCCAGGTTTTTAACATCTTCCTCAAGAGCATTGCTTAACATGGATTTTAATGTCTGGTTGAATACTCCACTATCTGTGGATGGTATACTAAGATTTTATTTCTTTGACTTTAAAGTACTAGCACAGTTGATGCATCTTTATGAATATAAATGGAGTCCAATGGTTTATGAGTGTGCCTTCAAGTATTCCTGCCCTGAAGAATAAGAGCAGCCACTCACCTGTAGATTTAGCATTACCTTTACAAAGGGATATAGCCTTGAGACACTTAGTAGTGCAGTCTAAATTAACAAAGACATATTGAAATCCATTGCTGGATTTAATAAGGGGATACAGATGGCTACAGCAATATGTGCAAATAGCACATCTATGATTGGTATGTGAATCAAAGGATTTCTAAACGCTGAGTGAAGGACTGTCTTCTGGCACTCATGTCATCTAACTCAGACATTCTCAATGTATTTCATTATTTCTGCAAGTACAGCCTTGCTGAGACATGAGCCTTAGTCTTGACCACTTCTAGGTACCCTCCTAGTACATGACAATGTATTAGCCACATCACTGTGTTTCTGAAAAAGTAATAAATAGTGCACTAGCTCCCCTCTGACTTTACCTTCTGTATACAATAAATAACTTTCTTAAATCTTCTTCTTACGATATATTTTATCTTTCTTTGCTCCAAGTATCATCTTCCCTTCATACCTTTTAAAATTGTATTTGGCTTACCTGGTGGTCAATCAAGTCTGACGTTTCATCAAGCTCAGTCTCTTATGAGATAGAAGGCACTACCTTCTCATCTAACAAAAATACATACTGGGATTTCAGTTTCTAGCTCTTCTCCTAAAAAAGGAACTTCCACCAAATCGGTTGCTATCTCTGTTATTCATCTCATTTCTTTTCTGTTATTAACCAGATGTATAGAACAGTCTTCCTTCTGTTTAGTGTTCCTGCATTTTATCTCAATAGGAATATTGCTGGCAGTCTGGTATGACTTCTTTACTTGTTTATGTTTTTCCCTCTGTCACGACTGTCTATTTTTTTTTTAAATCTAGTGCTTTCTCTATCAGCAAAGGATTTATAGGTTCATAGGTTCATATCTTCAATTTGACTTTTTTTTCTTATATAAGGTAACTGTTGCATAGAACATTTGGTTATTTAAGGTTTCTGACAGAAATTGGTTTAGAACTCTTGGGACTTACAGTTGTGATCTGTATACTACCCCAGTAAAAATGCAAAATAAAATAAAACATAACTTTGAGCAGGTACTGCGTTTTCCTCTTTTACTACTGCAGTAGACTATTACTTATTGCTAAGTTTCTCCTCTTCAGCACATACTTGCTGCTTAGATTCCTTTATTACTGGTGCTTTTGGTTTTGCCTTGACAGACCCCAGGATTTAATAAACTCTGTGTAGGCACCATGCAGAGCCTACATGGAATGTATCCATGTACACGGCCATGGTCAGCCCTTGGCAGTGTGCCATGCATGTTAATGATGGCACACTGCTGAGGGAGAGCCGAGGAACATGGATATTGTATCAGTGTTGTCTGCATTTTTTGTTTGTTTGTTTTTTAAATGCATGTTTGTGTGGGGTGGAACACAGCAATGCCAAGTTTTGCTCACACATAGACAGCTGATATCTGCCAGACATCTAAAAATAGAAACCAGATGTAATTAATTGTTTAATAATTGATTTGTTTAAGCATGCTTCCACAGTGCAGCATGGTGCTCAGCACTGCTAATAAGTAGATCAGTGGCATATGTGAAGGTATACTGGATTGCTTAATATCCACATAGCTAAATGGGTAGAGTAATGGCCATATGTGTTTTAAGTCCAGGGTTTGAATTCATGGAAGTCAGAACATGTCTGCATTTTTGTTGCACACAATTTTAAAATATGGCTTTGCTGTGTTCTGCACAACTGGGCTCAAAGCTGCTAAGCTCTACATAAACATGGTAATGTCTGCCAATGTTTGCGTGGTGCTCAGCTTTGCTAAAACCACAATTATGCATATTTGGTGCCACTCAACTTTGCTTGGCTGGTTTACATGCTGCTAACCAACGCAGCACTATGTTGAATGTTGCTCAATGACATGTAAGGGCAGTAAAACAGCCTATATTAAGCACACTAGGTGGGAATTCTACAAAATCCATTGGAGTTCAGTCATCTGTCAATATGGCCAGTAGTGTTGGAGAAGGTGTGTGCTTTCGATTGCAGAGGTGGGGCATTCAGGAGTCCAGGGTCATGGTTGTGTTCTTTGTCAAAAATCATGATGATATGCTGCTGCAGGGTAGTTTCCACGACTCAGAGGGTAAAGAAGAGGCCTGGAACTGGCTGACTAGAGATCTCATCAGTGTTAGTGGTACACCCTGCACAGGTGAACAGTGTCATCAACACCATGATGACCTGAAATGGCAAATGAGGTGAACCTTGGACACCTGGGTTGAAGAAACAAGGGCAGGGAATGCCCCACAGATATGTAAGTAATTTTTCCTCTGTTTTTAATATGTAATCTGAATGCCTGCAAAACTGGTATGCATAATGGTGTGCTTCTCTTCCAACTGCAGCTGAGGGGGATCACAATGTCGTGTCTCATGCCGGGCCCCTAACCAGGTTGCAGCATAAGTGCAGTGAGTATGGATGTATTATGGTAACTGTAGTGCAATAAGCAAGAAAGAGTAAAGCATTAACTGCAATAAAGTATATACAATAAAATTTGTAGTGCAATAAATGTAGAATTATAGGTGTATTGCAATACATGAATAATAACTGTAATTCAATAAAAACAAGTAACAATACCAATAACAGCAGGAAAATGGTGCACATCAGAACTGAATTATCATAACCATTGGAGTAGAGCTGTATGCAGTGAGTCTGTAAGGTAAGGTTGCTGCAGTCAAGTATAACACTGTGATAGCGGTAGAATGCAAATCTAATGGCTGCAAACTGTATTGCTTAACTCATGGTACTGTTCAAGACTGTGTCTAGGTCAATACTAATCAAATAATGCTCTGTCTTCCACAGACTTCAGGTAATAAATGTATATAGGTGAGGAAGCTCATACCACAGCTATATATTGTGTGTGGACTTCACAGATATTGCAAACCAATAACAATAATATGTGTTCACCAATATTATTGAAAGTGGAATAAAGCTGTAGTAATATACTCAGTATGGTTGTATACCATGCATGTGTGTAATATTGTCACTGCCATCTGACATAACACTGTAACAGTACTAGAATGCCAGATGAAAGTCCTCTAACTTGTTTTGCACAATTCATAGTATGTTTCCAGGTTTTCACCAGGCAAGTATCAGTCACCATGTAGTCAGCAGTACCTCAGTAGGGTGGCCGAGGATGAACACAGGATAGCAGCAGATTTCTTCAGCTCCACCAATTTCATTACACTGACAGGAATTAATTACTTAAAAAATTAATTTTTGAAGTAATTTTCTTTCTAAATATGTTTGTTTTATATAGTTCTTGAACTATATCTAAAAAAGAAAGGAAATCTTAACAATATTCCTGTCAGAAACCACTTTGGAAATTTTCCTGTCAGTTTATCAGTCTGAAATGAGTTCCAGTAAGACAAATTCTCAAGACCCCAGCATCAAGAAAGAACTTCAGTCTCTGATAATTATAATCCAGCAACTTACTGCAAAGATGGATAAAATGGATACTAAAATAGACACCTTCATAGAAAAAACTACAAAACAAATAGACTTGTTACATATAGACCTGCAACAACAGAAGATCCAGATGACAGGCATAGAAGAAGCTGTGAATGACATGGAAAATAGAACACAAGAAGAGGAAATCAACATTGAGTTTCTGCTGAAACAAAATACACATTTACAAACAAAGCTGGATGACCTGGAAAATAGATCTAGGTGCAATAACATTAGGATTTTTGGACTGCCAGAAAATATTGAAGGTAACAATATTACTTCTTTTTAACAACATGGCTCCTAAAACTTTAGACTTACCAGAAGCATTCTCTTTTGGTATCGAAAGAGCACATAGATCTATAGCTAATACTAACTCTAACAAAAACTATCCTAGATCAGTTATAGTTAGATTTCTATCATCTTTTGATAAATAGATGGTTCTTAAATCTGCTTGGGCTAAAGCTCCTGTTAAGATTAATGAGACAACTGTGCGTTTTGACAATGACTATTCTTCCATGGTAATAGCTAAAAGAAAAGTTTTTCTGCCACTAATAAGGGAGCTTAAAAAGCACAGTTTAAAACATACCTTCTGTTTCCTGCCAAGCTTAAAATCTTCCTTCCTGATGGTCCTAAAATTTTCGATGACTTAGACTCTGCTTTACTGTTTATCAAAAAAAATAAGATTTTGGATAAAATAGAAGAAATGGAATGGGCTAGTCCTTCATTAAAGAGACTGGCAACTGAAACTTCGTGGAAGACTTCAGAGAAGAAGAAGAGACTAAAAAAACAAATGATTTGTTCTATGTTTTTTCTCTCATCATTTTATTTCATTATTAATCTTTTAAATATAGTTCCTGCATTTCCAAGAAGCAACAAATATTTTGAAAAAGATTTATTCAAAGTTATTCTCTGTGTGCAAAGAAATGTTTTGTTTCATAACTAGTCAAAATACCTGGAGATTTAATGGCATGTTGTGATTCAACTGGTTTCTCTTTCTGAAAAGGAGAAGTAAGGTCAGTAATTTGATACATTTTTTTCTTTATCTTTTTTTTTTTTTCTTCTTTTCTTCTTTTCTTTATTTAAACAATGCCATTCTATTTAGATTATGTAGTGGGTAAAGGGTGGGGGAGGGCAGGGAGAGAAGAGTAATGAAAATATGATTAATAGAATAATAACATATTTATTCCTTGTAAAAAGTTTATATGTTCTTCAAATGCTATTCCTAATTATACTTTCTTGATTACACTGCTTATGCTTGTTTGTAAATAATCTGTCATGCTTTAACTAATAATAATTAGAACTAAATAATAGTAAATAATATGTTTTATTTTTAACTCTATTAATATAAACAGTAAGTAATATTCCATAGTATATACTTCTTATAGATTTCTCTTACATTTTTTATTTCTGCCTTACACCCTTTTACTTTCTACTCTCTTTTCTTTTCTTTATTAATATATAGAAATGCTTTTGATCATATAGACACAGTAAATAATAAGATTTGCATAAAAATTGAGTTGGGACAAAAATATTGAGTTTTATTACTTATTAATAATTTTGGGCTTAATTTCACTTACATAGAAGCTGTAATAACCTGTAAAATACATTGTGAAGGTTTTGTCATGTTTAGATGCATTTACACTGCTAAATGAATGTTTGTCACTAGTTTTTAATAAGTTTCCCGCCAAAATGTTAAGAGAGAGACAATCTGGGATGTGGGCTGTCTCATGCACAGTGTCCATGAGCTACTTCAAAAGCTTCAACTCTCAGAATTCTCACAGAGAAGCTGAAAGCAGCTAGTCTCACCTTTGACCTAGATATCACACTGACACATCACAGATTCAGGGATGACACTCTACCAAGAAATAGAAATGATACAAATGCGACTATGTGAAGGAAAATGAACTCTTTAATATCTAAATGTGAGTTATTTTATATAATTACTTAAATATCTATGTTATAATTCATAAAATATGTCAGTTATAATGAATTTAAATGATACAGTTTCTTGTAGTAAGTAAATGTCTTATTTTAGAAGGCATAGAAAATGAAACATTTATTCAAGTGTTTTTGAAAATCTACTTAACAGCAGCTTAATAATCTGTGTTAAAACTTATGTTCCAAACATATACATCACTATAACTCATTTAATTCATCTGATTGACAAGCATAAATAATTTTATAACTCTATACTGGAAGAAATTGTCATGTGATATATTTTAAAGCAGTAGTATAGCATGGTTGTAAAATCTGGTTACTAAAATGTGTTTGCTGTGCATTATTTTGTATAAAGCAGACAGATTTATTGTAGGGACAGCAAGTAAGATAATGCTAAGTAAGGACACAACTCAGTGAGATCAGATATATATATATATATATATATATATGTGTGTGTGTGTGTGTGTGTGTGTGTGTGTGTGTGTGTGTGTGTGTGTGTGTGTGTGTGTGTGTGTGTGTGTGTGTATGTGTGTGTGTGTGTGTTTGTGTGTGTGTGTGTGTATGTGTGTGTGTGTGTGTGTGTGTGTGTGTGTGTGTATATATGTATATATATATGTATATGTGTGTGTGTGTGTGTGTATGTATATATATATATATATATATATATATATATATGTGTGTGTGTGTGTGTGTGTGTGTGTGTGTGTATGTGTGTGTGTGTGTGTGTATGTGTATATAAGTGTTTCTGAGAATCTGCATAACTATGCAGTATGATTTATAACAATTTCTATGAATACAATATTTTATTCTATTGACAATAATGAGTTTGAATAAATGCTCATATACAAGCAATTCAAGGTTTTTTTTGGAAGCCGTTAATTGCATTTACATTACAGAAAATAGATGCATCTTAATATATGTAATGTCTGAATCACATTAGCCAAAGTTTTTGATTTAAATGAATGTTAGAACTTATTTTTCTCTCCTCTTGATTTCTAACATCAAGATTATTTGAATGCTATTTGAACACAAGTGTTTTATATTACATGGATGTATATAGTAGTATGAACAGTTTTAAAAAAAAAAAAAAAAAAAAAAAGGTTTATTTTAGTTTATATGATGCTGTTTTACCAAATGTGTAGTCTTATATAGTTTTGACATCCACAATATATTTTGTACATTCATTGTCACTACAAACAAAATTGAATCCTATACGAAATCCCATAAGAGATTCAATAAATACAGCTATATTTAAAGGTACACCTAAAGGAGGAGATGTAACATTACTTATCTTGTTATTTGTTATTTTGATCATAAGATTCTTAAGTTTTAAAAATGCCAAATGACATCTTTAAAAGGTATTTCTTTAAACATTAATGGATTGAATAATCCATGTAAAAGGGCAAGCCTAATAAGATACATTAATTTACATAAGGCCAACTTAGTCTTCCTGCAAGAAACCCATCTCTTGAAAAAAGATATTGATAAACTAGCCACAAACAAATATACAGTGTTGGTTAGTTCAGAGCACACTCAGAAAAAAAGAGGAGTGGCTATTTTATGGAATAAAAGTATGCCCATTCCTAAAACCATTAAGTCTTATCAGGATGACAAAGGAATGTTTTGTATGGTTACAATACAAATTAATGGGAAGACTTACACTTTAATTAATGTATATTGGATACCTGGAATTGGTATTAATACAGTGAAACATCATCTTGATAAGATCATATCATTCTCTATAGGAAATATTATTGTAGCTGGTGACTTTAATTGTATACTACATGAAAGTGATACTACCACTATAGGGAAACGAAGAATTACATCTAATGCAAAACATTTAAATGATTTTGCTAATTCTTATCATTTGAATGATATTAATAATCAGATAGATTCAAAATCATTACCATACACCTTTTTTTCTAACAGATACAAAACTTATTCAAAAATAGATAGGGTCTTTATTTCTAACCAGATGGTAACAGATTTAATTAATTCCAAAATCATTTCATGTCCTATATCTGATCATAATTCAATTGTTTTTGAATTCATGATAAAAATACTCATAATGTTCAGATCAAAAGGATACCAGCATACTTAACTCAACTAAAAACTATAAAGAATATATACTTTCAGAAGTAAAACATTTTTAGACATAAATAATACTCCTGAAGTCTCCATTGTTTATGTTTGGGATGCCTTAAAATCATATCTATATGGACAAAGTATCAGATGGTATAATAATAAAAGGAAATCTTGGGATAAGGAATTGTTAGATATTCAAAGTAAATTAGACTCCTATAAACATAATAATAAAGAAAATATTATAGACAAGAAAGTTATTGAAGAAATAAACAAACTAAATGAGAAATACAAAGAAATTTTAACTCATAAAGTTAAAATAACTTTAGAGAAATACAAGTTTTTGTCTTATTCAATAAGCCCCAAATACTTACATAGACTTAAAAATAAAACAAAAAGGTTGAATAAACAAAACCATATCAAAGAAATCTTTTCTCTAAGGAAAAAGAAGAATGTTTCTAGTATACCAGAAATACTAGATGAATTTAGAAATCACTTTCACAAAATTAACCATAATAACTTTAACATGGAACCTAAAGATAAAATAAAGGAGTTTATAACCACAAACATGAATAAAAAGCTTAATAAACAACAGATTAAACTATTGGACAAAAGTATTTCATATACAGAGGTTATCACACAAATAAATAAGCTTAAATCAAACAAAGCACCGGGTAATGATGGTATTATACCAGAGATATATAAAATCCTTTCTAAAAGTACATATTCATTACTACATAAGGTTTTGATTTTGGCCCAAACTGAGTTAATAACCCCCCCATCTTGTCAATATACATTTATTTCACCAATTTTAAAACCTAATAAAGATCCATCTAGATGTTCTTCATATCGGCCCATCTCATTACTTAATGTTGATTATAAAATGTTTATGAGTATCTTTGCTGATAGATTGAAGACAATCATTCCCGGCATTATAGATATAGATCAGACAGGCTTCATTGTAAATAGAAATACTTTTGATAATATAAGAAGAACTTTAACATTAATAG
This sequence comes from Protopterus annectens, assembly GCF_019279795.1. NCBI lineage: Eukaryota > Metazoa > Chordata > Ceratodontiformes > Protopteridae > Protopterus > Protopterus annectens. The sequence goes on from NC_056725.1 coordinate 1,504,048,429, forward strand.
ATTTTGCAAATAGGAAAAAGAAAGATTTAACACTTATTAGTCTTGATATAAGTTCAGCATTTGATTCAGTAAGTTGGGACTATCTGTTTACCTTAATGAAGTCCACAAACTTCTCAGATGCATTTGTAAATCTAATTGAGCATTTATACAAAGGAACGTTGGCTTATATTAAGGTAGGAACATATGTTTCACAAAAATACCCATTCTTAAAGGTACAAAACAAGGATGTCCACTTTCTCCACTGTTATTCACTTTAGTAATGGAGCCTTGGGCTAATTTGATCAGAAACAGTACTGACATAGAGGGTTTTGAAATAGATAAAAATACAACATCCAAAAATTCAACTTGTTGCAGATGATGTTCTAATTACATCAGCAGGATCTAATTCTTCTATGCAGTCTCTATTTGATAACATGATGAATTTTAAAAGTATTTCTGGTTTAATATTCAATGAAGAAAAACTAAAATACTACCTATATATACACGAAAAATATTCTCATTAGTGATTTTACTAAATATGTACCCAATTCAGGTCAGATAACTTATTTAGGTATATTACTATCTAAAGATATTAAATCTATTATATATAATAATTATAATACCTGTTTTCTTAATATACAAAATCTTTTTAATACCTGGAATAATATGTTTTTACTATGGAGGAGAGACTTATAATTATTAAAATGATAATATTCCTCAAGATTTTATACTTAATACAATCAATAATACTTCCACCTACAAAAATAATTATCAAGAAACTGAATACACTAATGTTAAATTTCCTATGGGCACCTAATAGACCTAGGATTGCATTAAAGAAACATACTAATAGCTGGTCTCAATGGGGGTGTTTCTTTTCCAGACTTTAATTTATATACTATCTCTTCTATTGTAAAAGTTATTACTTTATTAATAGATCAGTCATATGTCGCAAAATGGAAAGATTATTGGGAGCTAATTAGTATGCACTTCATGAAAATCTTCTTAACACATAAAAATATGATTGTAAATAACTCCATGTTATGGTTACTAAAGGAATTTTGTACTTCACCTATTACACCTAAACATATGGTTTGTTACCCATTAAATATTATTATTAGTTATCGTAACTTTATATTCATGCACCCTAAGTATAGGGAATGGAATTTTATTGTATTCCCTATAATGTATACTCAGGGTATGCTTTTGTCATCTACTTCTGAAGGAACTCATTTAGCTATAGATAATGATCTAAAGTACTGGTATCAGTTGATATCTGATAATAAAGTTAAAAATCTAGATTTTTTAAAACAAGAATTTGATTTAAGAGAAACTTGCTGGTTAGAGGTTCAGACCTTTAGACAACATCTCATTAATAAAATAGATCTAATGTCTATAACAGTTAAAGAATCTATTCCAACACTGATTGATTACTTGATATTAAATTTACAACATAAAGTTTCTGATAAAGGTAAACTTTCATACATACATAAAATTATCAGACAAGAAACTTTTTACAGTGTAGATTCATACTGGGATTATTTCACTTCTATTAATGGGGACCCACCAAATCAACAAGATACACAATATACATTGGAATCTGCTTATAGAACTACGTCTTCCATTGTCTGGAGACTTTATACATGGAAATTTTTACATAGATCTTTTTATACACCTTTGATGATGAATAAAATAAATAATAAAGATAATTTATGTAAGAGATGTAATGTAGAAATTAATGCTGACTGGGCTCATATGTTTTATGACTGTATAAAATTGAAAGAATACTGGAAGTCAATTAATGAATTTTTGCAGGCTCTTTTTACAGATAATTTCATTATTTCTAAATCTCTTATATTATTCAACACATAAATACCAAATCCAGCAACTTGTTCCTCACAGCATGTACTGGTCCACACCGACACCAATGTTGAAAATACTTGTTTATTCCACGAAAAAAAACAGTTAAAAAACACAGTTGAGCTCTAATTAACCTAGATGAAAGCGCTCAACTGTGTTTTTTAACTGTTTTTTTTTCGTGGAATAAACAAGTATTTTCAACATTGGTGTCGGTGTGGACCAGTACATGCTGTGAGGAACAAGTTGCTGGATTTGGTATTTATATGTGGACTTGTTCCGTACTTTCTTGTATTATTCAACACACCTGTACCTCAAAGTTTTAAAAAGGTTAAGCTTCCCTTGTTATGGTCTATTCTAGCAGTGGCTAGGAAAATAATAACTAGAAATTGGATTTCAGATACACCTCCTTCGTTCAATGAATTTAAAAATGTTATGAATATAGTGTGCCATATGGAAATAAACACAATTAGGACAAGAACAAATAGAAAAACATCTTATTATATTGTATGGGATAATTTACAAAATTTGTTAAAAAAATTTTAATTTCAATAGCATGGTATTTTAGTTTAATTAATTGATCTGATTGTAGTGGATGTCTTTGTAAATACTTTAGTTGTTTTGTTGAATGTTATAATAATACCTATTTTTAATTACTTGTATAAAATTGTTATGATATTTCTCTTATATGTTAAAACAATAAACCTGTTTTGAAAAAAAGCAGTACCTCAGTAGCTCAGTCTGTTATATTCCTTGTACACCGTACATTTTTCCACACACACAGTCCTGGGTTCAAATCCAGTGCTATGTAGCACTACATTTTCAGTATCAATCATGCAGTAGTCACAGTTTCTCTCTCCCCAAGAACACAAAAATGTTATGAGTGAGTTAGCCCATATTAATTGCAGATATTATGTTTAGATCTCACAGAATGTTACACTCAATAGCAAGAATGTGTTCACCAGCATTGTTGATTCAGGAATAAAACTGTGTAATCCCAGTATGGCTGTATCGCATGTCTGATATGCTGCTGCAGACAATTATTAAATTGTTTGCAGACGTCCCCTGCAGTCACAGCTATGGGGTTCTACTTCCATGCCTGGCAACTAAACTATTCCAGCTGTCTAGTTTAATTAGTGTACACAAACATACCTCTCAAGTGTCACAATTTCTTGTAATGTAATTCAAACTGACTAATCCTTCTGTCACATGTTTACCAGATAAATTATTGCCTGGAATTCAATGTATTACCAAATCCATTTACAGAACACCCTGGTAACTATATAAGTCCACATTATGTGAAACCATTTTGAGTATCTCTGTACCTGCATTTGTTAGCGCTTGGCCTTTATTGTCCCATGCTATCAGCTTGAGAGGTATGCACATTCTGCAACAGCTATAGAAGAATTGTAGTCACTGTAATCAGGACTGTCTGTACACACCTGTAGAAGTATGTATGACAAGTGCTGCCAGGGATATCATCTGCAATGTCACTAATGGAATGTTTTTCTCTCTCTCCCTCCTCACTCCTTATCTTCATTTATTCATTATTGTAATATAATATTAGGGTCTATATCACAAAGTTGAATGATAAAAAGAGTGAACACTCTTATATCGAACACTAAAAATTGAAAGCACTGAATGTTGAACACATGGAACAGCATTTTTTTCCTAGGAAAAAAATCACTGGGCTGTTTTCAGGACTTTGCAATTTCCTCCATTGTAGATCTCAGAGTTGGTATATTTAAGTAGTGGGGTGTGGGGGCAAAGCCCCCCACTTTATTTTGTCTTTGGATTTGTTTTGTTTTTTTTTTTTTTTTGGAACAGCAATTTTTTTCCCTGTATTCGACATTTACTGCTTTTGTTTTTTAGTGTTCCATATAAGAGTGCTTGCTCTTTTCATCTTTTAACTTTGTGACATAGAGCCTATTATTATGATTTAACACTGCGGTGGTGGTGATGCAGTAGCATTGTCGCCGCACAGTAAGACACTGTCCCATTCGATTCTCAGCTAGAGCATCTTCTATGTGGAGACATGTGTGAATGGGTGTACCTTCATTGATGGTTGTGTTGTCAGGCCTGGCAAGCCGGTACGTAAAAATCAACTGCCAATCTTTAGAGGACCGGAGTTCCGCTGTGGTGACCCCTAACCAGGAAAAGCTGAAAGATACAAACAAACCCTATTATTATGATTTAATATTAAGATATTTTGTTAAACTAACTATATTTTGGAAAATGTGGTTGATTATTGTTATGTTCTCTTATGATTTAATATTAACATATTTTGTTACACTGTATTTTGGAAAAAGTGGTTGATTATTGTTATGTTCTCTTATGATTTAATATTAACATTTTTGTTTATATTTTGGAAAATGTGGTTGATTATTGTTATTTTTATTATGATTCAATATTAACATATTTTGTTAAACTGTTTTGTTGGCCTTATGGTTTACTTCACACTGGCATGCTGTTACCATACTTACTGTTATGTTACATAATGTTATGTTGCACATAACATACATTAATATGTATTTGGATTAATAAATATGATGTTCCTTTCTGTTAATACTAACAATGGTTTTGCTGTTACTAACCATAACTTATTGGTTTACCTCATATACCACTGCAAGTCAAGGTAGGCAAGTTCTGGCTGAGCCCCCTACCTTGCCTCAACTGGCTATGGCACCAGGTCCCAGCATGTCTGGGACCCAGACTGGTGATGCTTCCTCTGCTGTCCCTGTACTACCTGCTGTGTTGGGTCGGACTGTTCCAGAGGATGGGCCCAGTCCCCCTCTCGGAGTGGTGGCAGAGGGAGAGTGGTCACCTAGGATGAGCTACCAGTCCTGATGTGCAGGATAGTCCACCGTAGCTATGACTAATGCCTGAAGTGGACTGAGGGCATAATGGTCACCCTGGTGGGGCAACCACACCATGGTTCCCAGCCTCCAGCACAGCCACCCTGGGGGCAGTGGAGGAGCAGTGCTGATGGTCCCATGGGTGGGTATGTGAGTCAAACTGCTGCCTTCTGAAGGCACATGGGATTCAGATTCCACAACACCTCCACTTCAAAGGTGTTTATCTCTCTAATGTGTCACACACCATCCCTGTCTGCTGTCTTGTCTATCTGGTCTGTTTGCAAATGCATCCTCACCTACCCAACTTACCTACCCCACATGTACCTATGTCCCTTCCCCAACATTCCACTCTCACCTTAAAAAAATGGGCACCTTTCCCAAAAAAAATATATATCGTCCCATACATAGCACTCCATTTTGCACGTCTCCACTGGACAGAAGTAATTTGGTCCAATTGGCTTTACAACACAATTATATTGTTCTCACACCTCTGTCTGCGGTTTAAGATCCAAATTCATCTACAAATCTGTCAAAGTGCACAGTTGTTGCTGTACAAGAAATGGATAGCTATGGTTCTTTCCTACACCCTTCTTGCATATCCCTCCTTTCCTTTCAATACGTTTTGCCTTGCTTGCCCCAGTTTCACCACTTTCATATCTCCCCTTTTTTCTTTTCTTTATATTTTTTAGTGCTGAGATGCTCAGTGTGCTGCCTCATGCAGCTTTGTTCAGCTTAGCTAAATACAGCTATAATGAGTATATGTGTTTCCAACAGTGTGAGTCACATGTACAAATAAACACCTCTGCCATATTTCAAAGCCGAGCACATCGCACCTCATTAACCTGCCATGCCACGCAACTCTTACTTAAAATAGGTGATTTAAGTGGGTCTATATCATATGAGCGAATCGCACAAATTGCTAACGCTCATAATATCGAACGTACCAGACCTCGAACTTCCTATCATGGGGGGCTGCACCCCCCACACCCCCTGCTAAATATATATTCCAACTCTGAGATCGCACTACAGTGAGGAAAGGGCAAATATCCCATTCTTCACTGTACTGCGATCTCAGAAAAAGCACTTCAAGGTCCAGTACGTTTGATATTATGAGCGTTTGCAATTTGTGCAATTCGTTCATATGATATAGACACAGTTTGAACAAAACATAGTAATTTCCAATTACAGTCATTAGGCATGTTTCAGCAGAGTGCACGCTGCACCACACCATGCAAACTGGAATAAAAAGTAATGGAGAAAATGGGAGTGTACCTTGGATTCTGGTGCAATAGCACACAACTAGACAGCCAAACACATGATAATGGTTGTAACTGAGACCTGTGATAGGAGATAAATGTGCCCTTTTACCTGCAACAGGTAGAAAGTCACCTACTAAGGCATTAATGGTAAAATGCATGTTCAACTGGGACTCTGGTGAAGAAATACATCCATATAAAGCCATGCACATACTGATGGATGTAGAAAATGTTTGTCACAGCCTGCATATGTGCACATATATCTTGCAAGTACACCTGCTGTAACAGTGACTCAGTAGCTTAGTCTGTTAAATGACTTGCATCACAGTACATTTTGCCACACACAGTCCTGGGTTCAAATCCAGTGTTGTGCTGCATTTCAATTACATTATTGTGAAGACAGCAATTAATACATCACTAATAGACTCTTTATCCACACAAAGCATTGCAAATTAAATAACCGCTTTTCAGTGCATGAAGTCACAGGCCTGCAGGTAGGGACACACTTCACAAATCCATATAGCAGTACTATATGTTGCCTAGTACTTTGTTATTGATGCAGTTGCCTAACATAAATACTTAAACACATGTGCACACAAAAGTCCTAGGAACATATACCAAGCAGAAACTTGCTATAACAAATAATCCTGTGGTACAACAAAATATTCTCCACAAGCAAGTCTTGTAGGATAAAACACGGCTTTATTACAAAATGCAGTAGGTGAGTGCTTTCATGGGAATACCTCCCACTTCATCAGACCATTACAATAAAAGTGCTATCCACCTATTTATAAGGCAAGTCAAATTAATTACTAATTAAGGAATAATTACCCATTCATTTTAAAAGGATATTCAGCTCTGCATGAATCACTTGCATTATTTCAGTTCAAACATTACTAATATAAAAACACGTGTACAAATAATATATAAAAATATACATATAAAAATAATAAAATAAATCCCTTAACTGTTTCCAATATTATACTTCAAATTTCATCCTAGATATATACCATTCTACTATGAACTTCATAACTTTCATTTTAACCATATATAGTTAATGCTGCTGCTAACATAATTCCTATTTATACTAGGCCTCATTAATGTAAAGACCGTTTAATATAGGCTTTAATGGTATCCTATAATTTAGTCCCTTACCTCTGTTACCTCTTAACATAACTATCAACCTTACTTCTGAAGTTTCTGTTTTGTTAATTATATCTCCCCCTCTATCATTTTCACTGACCACTTCGATGGTCATGAATCGAAAATTATGTGTGGAACCCATTTTCACACATGTTTAGCCAAAGCATTAGTTTTATCTAAATTCCTGATGCTTAATAAATGTTCTCTTATCCTTGTTTTAAATTCCCTGTTTGTCTTACCTATATAGAAAGATGAACATACATTACAGATAGCTAAATATGCTATGTTTTGAGTATTACAAGTGGCCGTAACCTTAAATGTAAACTCTATTCCTGTATCAAGGTGTTCAGATTTATTACTATGATCTATCCATTTACATTGGTTACATTTACCACATGGTATTGTTCCTGCATGTTCTTTTTCTTTTACTTTTACTTTCTTCTCTGTACTAGCATAGCAAAGATGTCTTTTTAGTGACTTCTTATTTCTATAACAAAATACAGGTTCTTCTCCAACTAACTCTTATATGCGGGTCACTTGTAAGTACATGCCAGTGTTTCCTCACAATATCTTTCATAATCCTAACATCAGATGTATAATTCATAGCTATTTTAACTTTATCTGAATAAGATGTTTCTATATTCTTCACCATTTGACTCTCTCCCTGTGAAAAATAGGGTTTGCCCTTTGTGGGCCTCAAAGTCCTAACTTCTGTTATTACTTCTTGTACTTCATTCTCATTGTGACCTCTTTGTGAGAATTTCCCCACTCAAATCTTTTAGCTCATTTTCAAATATTGTTTCTTCAGCTGTTAATCTGGAAATTCTTAATGCTTGCCCCTTCATAACATTTTTAAAAATATGTTGGGGGTGCATACTTCCTCTATGTATGTATGTGTTCTTATAGCACTCCTTTCTATATACTTGAGTTGAGAAACTCCCTTGTGGGTCCCTGCTTACCATCACATCAAGGAAGGTGATATTATTTTTTGAATAACTCATCTCAAATCTTAAAAAGGTAGTACTCTCATTAAAACTCTCATGAAAACACATTAGCTCTGACTCTGTACCCTGCCATAACAGGAAGAGGTCATCTATAAAGTGTCTGTAAAATTTAACTTGTTGCCACTTCCCAAATGCTATCCATTTCCTTTCCCAATTGGCCATTACTATATTTGCGTAACTATTCGCACTTGAAGTGCCCATGGCTACACCTTCTTTTTGTCTATCGGTCTTATGACCGAATATCATAATATTATTCCCTAGTACTTGTTCCATTAGTAAACATATAAGTTCTACTCTACTAGCTGTGTATGTTCCATCTAACGTTAGGTATTCACGTAACATCTCTACACCTATATCAATAGGAATAGAGGTAAATAGGGAATTAACATCCAACATAACCATTAACAATGTTTCTCCAGGCCTTGATAAAACTTCAGTGTGTCTAAATAATTCGGTTAAGAATTGCTTAGTGTCTGTTAGAATCACTTCATTTTTATTAACTATGGGCCTTAACATTTTCTCTATATAAATTGATATGGGTTCTGTTGTTATATAGAGAAAATTTATATAGAGAAAATGTTAAGGCCCATAGTTAATAAAAATGAAGTGATTCTAACAGACACTAAACAGTTCTTAACCGACTTATTTAGACACGCTGAAGTTTTATCAAGGCCTGAAGAAACATTGTTAAAGGTTACGTTGGCTGTTAATTCCCTATTTACCTCTATTCCTAATGATATAGGTGTAGAGATGTTACATGAATACCTAACATTAGATGGAACATAAAGGGTATCCACACCCTGGCACTGCCTCTATAACAAGGCTGACATAGCTGACACAGTACACATACAGCTTGTTGTCCTCCAAAGTGTTCATGCTCTCTGCCTATGTCTACAACTTGCAGCTGCAGCCTGTGGTACACACAGCTCTATGTAAAGATTTCTGTTACAGATCTACCCTCTGCGATGATGTAGTCTCATCACCCCAGTAATATACATCTCAGCAGCTAAGAAAGGGGTTCTGTTCTACATGAAGGCCTTATATATTGCACAGTGGTTCCATGTCATTGGCTAATGATAGTGGAATTCAGCTTTTTTCGCCGCAATTAGCATTTCAGAACCACAGATTGATTTTAAGATAATTGCCTGCTAATGGGGAGCATGCTTAATAGGCAGTCAGGTGGCTATGGGAAACCATTCTGTATGAAATCTTACTCACACGGAGCATGCCTTTGTGAATTTTTACCAGACACAAAGTTCAAAAGAAGAGTATTGCACTCTAGCAGGTACGTAACTGTTTTTTTGTGTATAACAGAATTCAGATGAGAGGACAGAGGTACAGGGGATCAAGATTACAACAGTAAGCCTGTCATAGACCTTTGGTAATGACATATCAGTAATACTCTGCTGACTTACACCTACAGGGAACATACAATACATTAGGGTGGCATTGTCTTTTGTCAGTGTGGCACACTGCTGTTTTCAGACTGTCCCTGTATAGTGATAGTTATACCACACTGCTATTTGTCTGGCACTGGTTCTGTGACATATTGTATGGTTGACCTTAGGGGACACATCACAGTGGACTGGAGTTTTGTGTGTATGATAATACAGCAAAAGCTGTCATGGCACAAAGGGAATACCTTGGTAATAGTACTATCTCGGTTGTATCCATACACAATATGTTGTCACACTGTGGGTTATGCCACATTTGAGCAAGCAGTGGATGGTGCCAGCCATTTTGCCCTTGCTGTATCTGTACATAGTGGATTTCCATGTATCTGATTCTGTAATGTGTTCCCCTTGTGCTATCTTTCAGGAATAATGTACCACAGATGACACCCACCTTTCTCAGATGCAGAGAATGAGATAATCTTGCAAGGGCTAAGACAGCATCATGATAACCTGCTATCCAGAGGGAGACATAATAGGGAACACCGAGCTGCATTGTGGTCAGACCTTGTTCATGACATTAATGCCACAGCCCAGCAGGCCAGGACATATGAGCAGGTTCAACACCGGACAACCAATATGATTAATGCTGCACGTCGCCAGGCAGTGGATATAGCCAGGTATCATGTTGTCACCAGTGGAGGGCCTGCAGTGGAACAACTCTTGGCCACTGAGAAATTCCTGGCATACCTAGGTACATATGACAGCTCCCAGGCATCCATCATACCATACATTGTGAAGGTGGGTGTCACATTTTCCACAGCTGAGGAGCATGCAGGTAAGCTTACTGTGATCAGCATTGTAATACTGTAGCAGTCACGGTGTCAGGCTGCAGATACTTTTATTTGGGGGTCAGGTCATTGTTCTTTGGTGAAGTGTAACCTCAGGTATACACTCATATACAGATTGAGACCAATACAACAAGTAACACAGTAGTTACTGGAAATGTGAGATATATGGATGTATTACCTTGTTGTGCTGCAACATGCAGTGGTACTGACATTACCTCACCATTAACATTTCACAGCTCTGTCATGTATTGCCCAACATCATGGTCCTGTCCCTGTTAAGTATGATACAGTTAAGGGCCAGAATAATGCCCTGTGTACACATAGTTATGTCTGTAAACAGCGTAGGACGTTTTAAATGCCAGTCTGAAAGAGGTACCTAAGGTTTTGAGAGGGGGTAGTCACAGGACTGTAGTTCAATAAACAGATAAACTTTGGCAGTTACAGGTAAGAGCAGATAAGGCTCCTGGTTTAAATGAAGTAAGAATCTAAATTGCCAGTTAAAATACAATAGATTGAAGACAAATACATTAGGCAGTGAAATATGTATTTCCATATAATTGTGAAAAGAGTTGTAATGGGGTTTCATGTTTTTTTTTTAATTATAGTGTCATACTGAGTAAATAAAAGGTAAATATTACTGGTCATGTCTGACATAATTTACGTCAAATTATGTTTATCAAGATCTGAGTTGAATCTGAATTGTGTTCTGAGGTAGTGCTTTGTGGGCAAAGGTAGAGAAGGAAGTTGTTTGACTGCTAACCCAGTTATGGATTTTCATTGTTATGAGTCTCAGATGCCTTTTGTACACAATAGTGCAGGTATTAATGTACTACTTTTTTCATTCTTATTGCAGGTAACCATGGGGGTTAGAGTCTGTCCCCTACACAACCTGATGTTAGTGTCTCCTCAGGCACTGATGATGATGGTGGTCAAAGTGAGGCATAGGTGGGGGTGTTGAGGGCTGAATATGTCACAGAGGTAGATATCACTCTTCTGCTCCAGTTGTCACTGCACACAGTCTGTATGCCCACACATACCCCATCCTCTGAGGCCATAGATAATGACCAGTCAGAGGGAGGAGACATTGAACAGGAAAGTGTGGCAACTATGGCTCCAGTGAGTGAAGACACTGGCCATAGCCAGACAGCTGGTAAGGTCCCACACAGGTGGAGTAACAGGGGTGCTTGTAGGAGGCCTGCTGTCTGTCAGCCACCTGTTGCAGGAGTTACATCATGGGTCACCCAGTGCATGTTTTGGGCCAATATGGAGGCACAGGCATATTCTGGAATGGAACACCAGGTGTATGCTTAGGGTTATGGATGCACACAGTCTGACCTCAGTGACAGTCTCCACCGATTTGGGCACCCTGGATCAGTTCAATGTTGCAGTGGACAGACGGTGGGCTGAGACAGTGTCTGTCTTGGATGGCACATTGCCTGTACTGGAACATGTGGTTGGAATTAAGCATCATACCCATGGATGGAGGTCAGCAACACCATCGGATGAGATTCCACATGGCCAAGCACACTCACACTCCCATAGTAGCAAGTACATCCAGTGCTAAAGAGAGGAGTGTGCTGTCCACACCACAATATGGTAGGCTATGAGCTTTTTGTCCTGGGTGGTCCCGTGGGGGACCCAATCCCAGCAGACAGCAGTCCCTGTCAGGTACTAGCACTGCATCTGACCATGGGCATGGAGGTGTCAGTGCAACTCCTGTCAGAGCCAGTTCCCATGTTCAGACCAGAGATGATGAAATGTCAACTTTACCATGTATGGTCCAAAGCTGTCCAGCATACACACATGTAGGGCTACTGAGCTTGACTGTGTACATGCACACACTCACAAACCACTGACAAATGCAAGTCACTTACAAACACACAGCACCTCTCCATGGTCCATCTTGCATGCTCTCCCAACTTACACACTTGCTGTCTACCATTTGGGCCAGGCTAGGCCTCCTGCATCCCCAGAAAATACCCTGTGCAAGTGATGATACCTGTGCCACATCCCTGTCATCCTTGACATAGATGCAGTAAAATAAATCTATGGGTCTGATGAACAGGGTGACTATATTACTTAGCATGTTCTTGTGTAATGCAGTGTTGGTTCACCATGCTACTTGTAGTGGTTAATGAGAGATACTGTATGCAGGCATTTGTCACGAGTGCTCCACATATATTTGTGTACCTTATGTGGTCCTTATGTTGTATGTTGTTGACTTGGCTGTATAGTTACACAATGACAGTTATGTCACAGGCCTGTTTATGTTTCTGTTACAGGAGTCTGTTGCGATTACCTATGGATACACAGTGGAAATAAAGCAGTACAGATTGGCATGTCAGCACAGCAGATATACATCATCAACAAGGTACAGCACTATACCTGCATGGCTCCATAGGTTCATATGTGTATAACACACTAACAAGGACAATGTTGGCATTCAGCATAATGCTACCCTTCAAAAGTGCCACCCGGGTTTTGATAGAGATGATGCATCTACATATATTCTGTGTCCGGCACCAAAAGTTGCCTGGCAAAAGTTATGATTGTTGTGTTCTGCATCCCAATGAGTAACCTGCAGCTGATGTGAGTCACAGTAGATGTGTGCATGACATGCACTGGGGGCCTGTTTCATGTAGGGTGTACTGCCTGTGTTAGATACCTATTTTACCAGCATGTACTATGCATGCCACACTGATGTTGGTGTGTAGCACAGGTGACACACGTGTTAATCCTTCATGGATACATGGGAGGTACACAGTGGGAAATGACACCTCCCTGTATGGAGCCATACATATCCCCTCCAAAGCATTTCAGAGACAGACTGCACATGTATAGTCCTGGCATGGGCTCCATAGGACATGTTCTCTGCAATGTTTATTGGTGTACCTTTAAACCTTTGTGACTGCTACAGTTGTAAGATATGCCTGTGTACATTGCAAATGATAATAGCTGCGATGACTGCCACATTCAGTATACCAGTGCCAGTCTTGGATATATGTGCCAAATATGCTGCTATTGGCTGCACAGCAGTGAATGCATCTGCTTCTTTCTTACCAGTGAAAGTGGGTGGCTAGAGTACTCTCTGTGTTCAAGTGATAAGTCCCATGGTTCCATAACATGTTGTAAAATGCTCAAACAGGCTTACACAAACACATGGCTACATTGAGACTTGCACCACTTCCAATCAGTGTGTACAGGACACACCAAGGCACACATGTAGGGTTGGCTGTATGTAGGTTTGCACACTTACCTATGTTGTGGTAAATACTACAGATCACAGTATGTGATGCATGCAACACACCACATATTTGCTAGTGCTATCATTTTAGGACATATTATGCTTGATTGCATATACAGGCCTTGTTGTGGTCAGCTCTTTGGGGGGGGGGGCTGCATCGCCCACTACAAATAAAACACTGCAAAATCCTACATGTGTCTAGGTTATGCCATATGGATATATACACAAGCATGAAGTGGGCTGGAGTGAGATTAGAACCCCTACCTATTTAGACATAGACACTATAGATCACAGTAGGTATTGCATGCACCACAGCTTAAATCTGATGTTGTACTGTCATCTGGTAATCTTAAGGTGGCTGACATCATCAGGCCTTGTAGAAGAGACCAGTGTGGAAGCTAGCGACAAGTTAAAGGGCCAAAAAGTGCATAATCATTGCAGGTGGAGAGCCCATGAGGGCCTGTCTGTTCATTTGCAGGAGGATGCGCACACACAAACAGTCACACACCAAGTGAGCTGGCATGATGTTAGAACCCATACCTATCTAGTGTTATACACTATAGATCACAGTACGTCTCACATGCACCACAGTTTACATCTGATATTACACTGCCAGCTGATAGTCTTAAGGTGGCTGACATCATCAGGCCTTGTAGAAGAGGGCAGTGTGGAAGCCAGCAACAAGTTACAGTGCCAAAAAGTGCATATCCATTGCAGCTGGATAGACCACGAGGGCATGTCCATTAATTTGCAGGAGGATATACACACACTGACACAGTCATGCACCAAGTGGGCTGGAGTGAGATTAGAACCCCTACTTATCTAGTCTTATACACTATAGTTCACAGTAAGTATCACACATGCTTCATGTTAAGTTTGTTTTATGTGTGATTGAGGCACAGTATTTGTGTATTACACAAACTAGGCCTGTGTTGACCAGCATCTGTAGCCTGTAGTGTGATATTGCTTCATATTGTTTTCTGCTTCTAGTATCCTAGAAGTGGGATAACTGTAATTATCCTAGCTGTGTGTGTACAGTTACCAGTATGGTCCTATGTGGCTGCTTGCAGTTTCATAGGCATATTTGTGGGCAGGGACAAGTTGCCCTGTCCATACATGCGTTGACAACATTATACATTACAGCACCTGCTCACCTGTGTGTGTCTACATGATAACATCCAGGGATCTGTGGGTAACTGTAATCTGTACTGTTGCACCCTTAGCTTGGATCCTTTGAGCAATAGTATGGCTGTATGATAGTTGAGATTTACTCACCATTATTAGGGTATGTCGGAAAATACACACATCCACACACATATTTCTGTATATAACAGGGATGTATATATAACTGTAGCTGAGTGTGTGTATGAAATGTATGTTATGTAAATATATGAGGTGTGTATGTATTATTTTAATATATATATAGCAATATATATCTGTGGATATCTATTTGACACTACATAGCGTAAGGTATACTTTGCATGTGAGAGGGAGATAGTGACAGATGGATATGTCTATGTATATGTCTGTATGTATAGGCATTCTGATGAAGAGGCACCAGTATTGCACTCATTTTACCTAAGTGTATCGGCATGCCTAGTGGGATTGTCAGTACTAATAAGGTGACTCCAGTCCACACCTACCTGTACTCCAGTCCAGGATTTTGTATGTTACAGACATTAACATCCGCCCGTTTCTGCAGTACTGCACTTCACTCAAACTGTCCACAGCATTCCCCAGCTGTGTGCTGTACTTAATCTGTGACTGCAGTTGGTAATGTCACACCACAAACAAACTGACAGTCTGCATACCTCTCAACTGTCCTGATTTCCACAGAATGTCCAGAGTTTTGCCTCATATGTTTGGTCTGTTCCTCATACATTTGTGGTGTTCTGGTGAATTATTGAATATTGACATCAATATATTATACTACTTGCAGACAAATATTTGTGTTTCAAATGTTATATCCCTAGGGCCGATAGCCTAGTACCAACCTATGAACCTCAGAACATATGTAATAATGCAACACCTTTACTTCCAGTGATTTTCTAGGTTTATGGGGACAATATTTTAAATATGCCCTTATGTTTGGGCCTTTGTCTCCCAAGTCTTACTGGTTTTGTCCAGATTTCTTGCAGTAAACGGTATGACACTCTATGAAAACACCAACATAGTACTGCCTCAAATGCAAAAGATGTGAGTAATTCCATTTTAGAGCCATCAACACTATCACCTATAGTAGCTTCCCTAGTCCACTGGGCCACTCAGGTCACCAGACAGAGAGGTGTCATTTATCACACAATCAACAGCATAAATATGTACATTGTTATCCTGTGTGAGGAGAGACATACAATGGTGTTACACTCCTGAGATTGCCTGGTCCACTGATATACGATAGGTGATCTTCTGTTTAAGCAGTTGTATGGGTACACTGCTGTGTTGCGGTGGGGGAACAATGGCACATGATTTGCTGGGATATACAGTAGTCCAAATATCATGTGAGCCCACTGTTTAACTAATCACCCTTGACTGGTGTAGTGAATATTCCAACCGTGAGGCCTAGTGACTATTAGGAACACATACTATTGGACTGGGTATCTGTAGTCCCATGTGGATGTTACATCTGTCCAACTAGCCCACTATATTTCCTTGGATAAAAACAGCAGATCCATAGGCAATAAAAAAGGGCAATAAAAGAAAGTCATATGGAACAAAAGATCATTTGCTGTTAAATAAAGTCATATTGGAGAACTGTAAAAAGGGGAAGTATTTAAGTATGGCATGGATTGACTATAAAAAAGCATTTGATAGTATCCCACATTCATGGATAAAAGAGTGCTTAAAAATGTATAAGATACATGCTACACTGATTGACTACATTACAGTGACCATGAAACAATGTCAGATTACTTTACAATTAAGCCATGATAAAGGATGCCTATGGATCACTGTAATGTAGTCAATCAGTGTAAGGTGTATCTTATACATTTTTAAGCACTCTTTTATCCATGAATGTGGGATACTATCAAATGCTTTTTGATAGTCAATCCATGCCATACTTAAATACTTCCCCTTTTTACAGTTCTCCAATATGACTTTATTTAACAGCAAATGATCTTTTGTTCCATATGACTTTCTTTTATTGCCCTTTTTTACTGCCTATGGATCTGCTGTTTTTATCTAAGGAAATATAAGCCTGACTAGTCTGGTCTGTAAAGCTATGGAGCGTATTATCATGGAACTCATAAACAAAGACATTGGGAGCCTCCAGACACTGGACTCTACCCAATTCGGCTTTGTTAAGGGCAGATCTTTCCTCTTAAACCTAGTTGATTTCTTTGAAACAGTTACCAAAGCCATAGATGAGGGCAAGGTAGTCCACACAGCCTACCTGGACCTTGCAAAAGCCTTCGACACAATACCCCACTCGGGCATCATAAATAAGCTTACCAGCTTAAATATCAACCCCTATATCACAAGATGGGTTGCAAACTGGCTCAGAGATAGAATCCACATGGTCAGAATCACAGGTGCCATGTCCGAATCCAAACCAGTTACAAGTGGCATCCCACAGGGCTCAGTTCTGGGACCTCTCTTGTTCGGTATATACTTCTCTGAGGTTCAGGCTAACACGGGGGGATTATGGCTGACAAAGTTCGCAGATGACTGCAAACTGGGGCCATAATCAAATCTCCAGCTGACACAAGCATCCTCCAAAAGGGTCTCACAGAGACAGATGCTTGGTGCCAGAGCCAGGGCCTCAAGCTAAATGCTAAAAAGTGCATAGTCATCCCCTTTGGGAAAAACAAGGTGCCCACAAATTACCACATAGGTGGTAATCCATTAAGTACGGAAGAAGTAATTAGAGATTTGGGGACCAGCATAGATAGCAATCTCTCCTTTGATAATCACATTGCCAAAGTGGTTAGAAAGACCTTCTATATAGCCCACCTTATCACGAAAGAGTTCGCATCTAGATCAAGAGAGGTCATTGTGCTCCTCTACTCGTCACTCATCAGGCCCATAATTGAATACAATGCCCCTTTTGGGATGTACCTTACCCAACACCTGCAGCAACTGGAGAAACCCCAAAAGTACCTCACCAAGAGGATCACGGGCTACAAACAGATGTCCTATGCAGCTCGACTAAAGAAACTCCAGCTCTACTCAGTTGCTTACCGCCTACTCCGAGGCAATCTATGCCTGACGTACAAAGCCATGTCAAACCCAGAATTAATGGACATGCTCCACCTCAAAAAATCCAAGTCCCTTAGAGCTACACGCTTCAGGGACCTAAACCTCAGCACAAAAATAAATAGGACATACTGGAGGGACAGATTCATTTCCCAGAGGCTCCCCTCACTCTGGAATAGAATCCCAATTCATGTTAGACATAGCCCCTCGCTGACCCCCTTCAAGCGAAATTTGGACGCGTGGATGGGAAATCGCAAATTCACCCCTGGGATCTCTCCTGTGTCCCTGCTAGACAGAGGCACAGTAAACTAAACTTAAAAGGGTACCTTCTGTGACCTACTTTACAGAGGCACACTAGGCAAATCTAATAGGGAGGCGGAAGCCAAATATACTCTGGCTAGGCTTATAAATGCCCTAGGGCAGAAAGCCTAGTATCTACCTATGAACCTATGAACCTATGAACCTATTATCCCAGGGATAAAAATTCAAAGGGGGATATTCCAGGGTGACTCTTTGTCACTGTTGCTATTCTGCCTTGACATTAACCCATTAAGCTGTTTGCTTAAGAGTTTAGGCCATGGCTACAATTTGGATCCTAGAAAACAACCGTGTAAAGACTTCTCGTCTTCTCTTTGTCGATAATGTAAAACTGTATAACTCATCAGATGAGGACCTGAAAGCACAGCTGCAGGTTGTCAAACCTTTTTCAGATGATATAAGAATGTCATTTGGTCTTGATAAGTGTGCAAAAGCAACCTTTAAAGCAAGAAAATTGCAGCACCACGAAAAAATCAGTTTGGGACAAGAATGTGATATAAAAGAACTGGACCAAGAGGGAGTGTATAAATATTTGAGAACTGATGAACAATCAACAATAAAACATGAACAAATGCAAATAAAACTTAGCAAGGAATATTTTAGAAGACTTAAATTAATTCTGAAAACAACGTTGACATCTAGGAACAAAATCCAAGCTATAAACCAATTTGCTCTTCCTATTATAAGTTACAATTCTGGAATGATTGACTGACACCAAAAAGTGCTGGATAGATTAGACAGGAAAAGAAGAAGGGATGCTTCATGCTCACCAAATGATTTATAAAAATCAGTGTATACCAAGATTATATATTCCCCATTCTAAATGAGGGATTGACCTCCTTGAAATTGATTACATGTATAGATCTGGAATTGTGAGACTGCACACATATCTGCTGACCTCACAGGACCCAAATGTAATGAAAGTTCTGAAACATGAGGAGAATAAATCTATGACTTTTCTGCTTAATTTAGGAAAAGCAAATCGGTATCAAGCAGGAATGGAAATCAAATCAGAAGTAGATAAAAATCAGACAGGAACTGAATGTGCCAACAAATAAAATAAAGAATATAAAATGAAGGACCAGAAGAGAAAGCAAGAAATGTGGAAAAAAACATAAATACAGTTGCAAGTATAGAAAAATTATGGAAGAACGTAATGTTGATCAGGAATGAATGCAAGAATGGTTAAGGAGAGGTGAATTCAAAACAAGAGATGAATTGGTGGCCCAAGACAGTGGGCTATGTACACACTGGTTTACAAAGTCCATTGAATATGTGGGAGAAACAGACAAATGTAGGTATTGTAAAGCTGAACTGGAAACATTCACACACCTTGTTTCTGATTGTGACATACTAATGGCAGAAGGACTATATACTGAAAGGCATAATAATGTGGCAAGACTGTTGCAATGGGGATAGTGCAAACATTATGGTACTTGAAGTGGGTGTGAAACACTGGAAACATGAGCCACAAAGCATCATAGAAAATGTTGACGTTTATATTAATGGGATCACCCATTAACAACAGTTCAAAAGATAGATGCTAGAAAACTAGAAATATTTTAAGATACTAGGAATGAGTAGAAATAAAGGGACAGCTGCCCCCTTTCTAGTTGCTGAACAGACTACTTTTCAAAGCATTTTGCAATGGGAATCAATTTAAAAAGAAGCTGAACATCAGCTTTATAATCTCATGCATGCATGTGTGTGTGTGTGTGTGTGTGTGTGTGTGTGTGTGTGTCTATGTATGTATATATATATATATATATATATATATATATATATATATATATATATATATATATATATATGTGTGTATATATGTGTATATATATATATATATATATATATATATATATATATATATATATGTATAATGACTGTGTCCCTCACCGAAAGGAAATCCACTGTGTGTTCCCTTGAATTAAACGAGGGTGGCAACTCTAAAATTTTCTTCAACTGGCATTATAAAGGAACTACTAAAAAGAGTAGACTTTGTGCTCCTGCTTTTTTATTAAGTAATCTCCAGACATTCTCTGCTCATTCTTTGCCAGAAACAAGCCTTTAAGGATTTCACAAAATTATATTTAGCACTCAGAAATGTCTGACCTCTAGAATTAACCAGTGGACTGGGAAATAAACAGCAACAGTATCTTTTTTTGAGAAGCCAGTATCAATTTTTGGTACATTTTAGATTTTACAAGGAATTTTCAACATGAGTGTCATGTATTTTCTTTGACATGCCTGGTTAGACTGGCAAATTGCAGCCAGGAAACTTTTTTTCATATTTAACTAAGAATTCTGGCAGTGATTTCATACTTAAAGGAGAATATTTTTCTTCTTCAGTTGTATTTTGCCCACCACATGGTTTTGCGTCTTTTTAACTGTGATGGAGTATATTATAAGAATTTTATATTGAAACTCTTATTCCTTTAATAAAGTATAGAAAATAAGTGTCCAGTGATTTAATAAACCCACCAGAAAATTATGGAATAGTTAGTACAGTTATTAAACCTCTGCTTAAAATGTTGTATATTTTGAATAGACACTAGGTAGAACAGCATTTCTGAAATACCTCAATTTTCTTCAGTAAGGCTGTTTGCCTGACAATAAGCACAGAGGATTAAGAGTACATGATATTAGTAATTTTCCTTTTGGAGTCAAAAGTGCAGTCTTTAATTCCTTCCACCTACTGTGTAATAGTGTAAACCGTGTAACCACATAGTGATCTAAAGTTGCCAGTGAAGATGTGCCCTTGTGTCCAATGTGCTTGCCTGGTTTACAAATATATAAAATATTCATTTGTCTATATATGTAAGCTAGATACAGTTTAATTGAAATCAACTCAGAGCAAGTCCTCGTATAGTTCTCATGGCATATTACAAAAGTAGAAGTAGATTATCTGGCCTTTTTTATACACAAATACTGCTGCTCAGTTGTGTCCCAACCAGTTTTTGAACTCCAATCTAATAGCTGGTAATCCTGCACCCTAACTGTTAAGCTATCGGTCTGGGCATATATAGATAGAAAGAAAGAAAAATAGACAGACAGACAGATAGACATCAGATAGATAGATAGATAGATAGATAGATAGATAGATAGATAGATAGATAGATAGATAGATAGATAGAAATTATATATAAAACTGAACATTCATAATGTCGCCTTTTTGTTTGTTCATTTGTTTTACTCCAGCAGAAGTATTCACTTCTGCCGGTGTTAAGTCTGTGTGAGATTGTGAACAGTGGGGATTAGGGAATTGGCCCTTTCTCCACTGTAGAATAATATCAGAGTTGGTATACATAATTAACAGGGGTTATAGAGGGTTCAGGGAGGACTTGCCCCCTGTAAAAAATGTAACTGTTTTGTTTTTCCAGTGATTTGACTTTCAGTCATTTGGGATCAATGTTTAGCCATTGAACAGTTGTACACTTCAATGTTTCAAATTACATCCCTTTATATGTGTGTATATATATATATATATATATATATATATATATATATATGTGTGTGTGTGTGTGTGTGTGTGTGTGTGTGTGTGTGTGTGTGTGTGTGTGTGTGTGTGTGTGTGTATATGTGTATATATATATATATATATATATATATATATATATATATATATATATATATATATATATATATATTTATATATGGTTTCACTTCAGAATCCTGAAATATCACAATCCTGAACTTCATAATACTGAAGCCCAAAATCCTGAAAATTCGAAATCCTGAAAACTCAAAATCCTGAATCCCAAAACACTGAAAATATACAGGACATAAAGAATGACAATATTTTAGTACAAGGACACACAGAAACACATACAAGACAAAGGATAGCACTTTTTAACAAGTATGGGCAGGAGAGCAAGCTCCGCTGCACCCACCATGTGGGGGGCTACACCCCCTCACCCCCTGCTAATCAAATATCTGAACTTCAAGATTGCACTCCATAGATAAAAATGGCAAACATACCATCACATGTTCCATGACTGCCTGTTGTAACCTTAGTAATGTTCTTTTTTAACTTACTATACGACATCATAACTCATGATAGTGTAGTAAAGTGCAATCTTGGAGCTGATATATTTAAGTAGCAGGGGGTGTGGAGGGCACATCCCCCCACATGGGGGGTGCAAGGGGGGCTTGCCTCCCTGCTTATATTGTGTGGAATTTAATATGGTTTGTGTTATCTATAGTCAGTATATGTATCCTGTGTGTTTTCAGTGTTCTGGGATTCAGGATTTTGAGTTTTCAGGATTTTGAATTTTCAGGATTTTGGGCTTCAGGATTATAAAGTTCAGGATTGTGATATTTCAGGATTCTGAGGTGAAATATATATATATGGTTCTACCTTGTCGATCTTCTTGGTCCCGCTGCGGGCTCTGTCTTCCCTGTCGATCTTCTGGGGCTCGCGATTATATGTCGAGAAATTCATGTATATATATATATATATATATATATATATATATATATATATATATATATATATATATATATACATATATATATATATATATCATGATATTCTTGCACTTTGTTGTAGTACACTTCATTGATGTCCTTTGCTACACATTACATTGGTGGTGCATTCTGTTGGAAGATCATGGTGTCAGTGAGGAGAAACAAAGGACTAATTCATTTCATTTACATTGTGTTTGATCTGGTGGCAATGGAGGAAGTGAATTGACCTTTACTCTACTGTAGTATGACATCTTATTTATTGAGTGTTTTAAGGGCCAGATTAAAAGACACAACTCAGTTTCTAAAACTGAAGCAATTGCAATGTCTTAGATTTCATCAGGTAATCAGGATGCCACTAATGTGGGGGGTTTAAAGGACACAGGTCTTGATGAAAGGTTGTCATTTTTTTCAGGAGTTGACTGTAGGTGATAGGGTAAAGTTGCAGGAGCTGTTTAATTTATGGGTAATCAGTATCAATAGTACTTTTTTAAATAATAATAATAATAATAATAATAATAATATAGCCACCTGGCTGTGTGAACCTTGGCTCTACAAGTTTGTCACTTTTGGAGTGACATACTCACCCTATGTGCAAAATGGGAAAAGCGGTTGTGGATGGATGGATGGATGTATGGATAATGTATAATATTATAATATATTTTAATAATAGCATTTTTAGTATGAAATCAGCAGCAGGAGAAGTTGCTAGGGGATATAGTGTTTGAGACACTTGAGTCTCTGTTGTGTGAAAGTCACCCGCTGTTGGACCAGTTAGGACTGCTGCTAGGCTCAGTGGTTTCAGAAGCTGTAACACCTCATATCAATTTATGCAGCTAGCACACCGCATTTACCATAGGCTGAAGCTCATGGGGTGAAGGATTTGTCTCTAGCTTTAGCAACCTTGGGGAAGAAAAAGTTAGATAGGTATATGGCTAGAACTTAGAACAACTGGGTCTTTTGTTTTGTTTATTTTACGGTAGTTATCTTGGAGAAGTATTCTTCAGGGCTTACCATCGATAGCTTATTTTATCACAATAAGGGAAGAGCAGCATTTGAAGGGGTGCAATGCCTGGTTATGGTATGACCAGTACTTTAGGAAATTGAAAGCAGTTGACAAAAACGATGAAATACGAGTCAAGGCATGATCATACTTGGCTTGGCAGGGGTTCAGTTGCAGTCTGGCTTAGGTGACAATGATTTTAAAGGTTGTTATTTGTTAGGCTTTAAATGTTGGTAAATGTATGCAGCTGAATTGTCACTTTATGCACAGTTGTTCAATTTGTGGAGGTTTACTTGGAACAATGGTTTGCTGGCATAAGAGCAACAGAGAGGCAGAGAATCAATCTGAAAAACATTGTCTTAGTTTGGTAGATGTTAATAATGTTAGAAGTTGTGAAAATTTTCATGAAGTTTGGGGTCAGTTGTCATTTTGGGAACTCCAGAGATGTCAGAGTACACTTTGTCCCATTAATGTTGCAAGTTTTGTCTTTGCTGTTAGAAGATTATCCCAAGTAAACAGATGTAAAGGAACTAGTCTTGAGTTTTATATTTAGTTTCAATATAAAGTCAAACATTTCCTAGGAATCTGAAGTGAGATACTGATAGGGAAGTTGTGGCACAAGCTTTACATCTTAAAGAAGTCAAAGCTAGTAGGGTATTAGGGCCGTCTAAAGCTTCACCATTGAAAGCATTTCATATTTCCCCACTGGGATGGGTAGCTAAGCAGAAGGAAGGTGAAATCCAATTAATTCACCACTTGTCTTTTGCTAAGGGGATAATCTGTCAATGATCATATTGACAGGAAGGATGCAAAGGTGCAATATACATCATGTTGTGATGTGGTTAGCATTATTAAAGGTTTGCAGGATCCATGTTTAGTTAAGACTGATGTCAAAACAGCTTTTCAGTTGTTGCCCATTAAAAAAGCTGATTCGGTATGTGTTTGAAAAAAAGTGTTATTTTGATAAGGTAATGCGTACAGAATACATGGTAGCTTGAGAAAATTTTGAAAAATGTAGTACAGCTTTGCAATGGACTTAGCATCAGCAGTCCCCTAGGCATTGGGCAGTACATTATTTGGATGAGTTTTTACTGACTAGGGAAGGTAAGCAAGTTGTGATTGAGGTTAAGCATACAAGTGACATTAGCAGATGACTAGGGGGGAGTCCTAGTAAGAGGCTAAAGTTTTTGTATTTAGAGACTGATGCAGCAAAAGGTTTATTTTTTTGCCTGTGAAGAAAATCACCAAACTGAGAGACATACTGAGTGTTTTTAAATGGACTGGTAAGGGTAGGGTGAGAGAGGTTATAGAACTGTTTGGTTTATAAAATTTTGCATGTAGGGCTGTTGACCCTCTAGAATGTTTAATAGATCAGTGGCTAATTTGTTGAGAGGAGGGCTTAACAAACATCAGTGTGTGTGTGTGTGTGTGTGTGTGTGTGTGTGTGTGTGTGTGTGTGTGTGTGTGTGTGTGTGTGTGTGTGTGTGTGTGTGTATGTGTGTGTGTGTGTGTGTGTGTGTGAAGATGTTTATATTTGTTTATAGGTTTTGGAGGATTTCAATGAGATATCTCTTTGGCAGGATGATTGGGTGTTAGTAGAAGAGTTGAGGTTGTTTTTTGGATGTGGCTGGTAATGTAGTCATGAAAGCAGTTTTTAAGGAGCAGTGGTTTGCAGTAGAATGGTCTGGATGCTGGCCACAGGAGTGAAATAAGGACATGGCATTTTTAGAATTGTTGCTGATTTGAGCAGCTGTTGTAGTTTGGCAGGAGAAGCTAAGGAATAAGAAAGTAGTCTTTTATTTCAATAACAAGGCACTAGTTCAGCCACTGGTCAGGAAGACAGATATATCTTTTTTAGTGCAACTGTTTTTATAGGTTCATAGGTGAGTACTACCCTTCCAGGCCATTTTAGGCCTAGACAATTTCCCCTCAAAGGTCAAAATCAAAACCTGTACTTTGTGTTTTTGAAGCAAGCACCACAACCATTTTGCTAGCTTCCCAGTTTTAATTAGCTTGAAGATTAACATTTTTTTAGCCAAACAAGTTCCAGGTAAGGTAAATGTTTTAGCTGATAGCCTACCTTATCTTTAGTTTGATAGGTTACATAGGATGGAGCCAAACTCAGTTTTAGAGTCAGTGTTAGTTCCAGATAAAATGTGGAAGATTGGCAGGATGCAGCCAGATGGCTAATAGCACAGCCTTGATCAGGTCTGTATGAGGGGTATATAGTTCAGCTGTCTCTGCCTTTATGGCTTTTAGGAAAAAGCTCACGGTTGGACAGGGAAGAGGGTCTATAAGTTTAGTATATCTGTATGTGGCGTATAGCTGGAGTTTGTGTGAAGCAGTGCACATGGTTAAAGTGCACCTGGCAGTTCTTAGTGCTCCGGCAAGACTATCAGTTGTTTTTCTTTTTTTTTATGCTACTTACAATTGGGGAGTGATCCAATCTTTGAAAAGTTTGGAGAGGAGATGGAGAGGTCAGCTGGTTTTGATAGAAGGCTTCCATTAGGCAGGTTTCTTTTAAGATTGCTTTTAGTTGGGTTTCTTGTGGTAGATCAAAGTCTAAAAGAGTACGTGCTGTAGTTGGTGCTGTCAGTGCTTATGTACTTGGGGCTCTTTTGGGTCAGCAAATTTTTGGTTAATTTTGTATTGGTGGGATGTTTGCATTATTCATTCAGCAGCTGCGATGTGGCTAAGAACATCAAAGATGGTGAATTTGAAAGAGTCGTTGTGTCCAGTAAAGTGGGATTTGTTGTGGTCCAGAGTGAGTCACCCGGTGGAAAGTAGTTTGGTTTTTAGGATATCATGGGCAAAGCAGTGTCAGTACTGTATGTAGTACAACACCTGCTGGTTTTACAGTTAGGGCTAGGTAGGAACTATAGGGTTAAATCTTTGTGAGAGTTGGAGGGGAAGGTTGTAGAAAATAAGGTAGGAGTTGCTAGGACGGGTTTAACAAAGGGGGATTATATAAGACTAAGCAAGTCAATGTTTTATCTCTTTGGTGCAATATTTGAAATACACCCCTTCTTCCCTCCCTCCATATCTTTTTCATTTTATTATACAGGTTGGTGGTGTTTTGCATTATGGAATAGAGGTCGAGAGGTTTTAGACAGGTCTGGGAAGGGACTTCACCATTCCCACTTTCTTTGTGGATTGGTTTAAGAATAATTGAAGTAGGCAGTGGCATGCTGCTCAGGCTGACATGAGTTCATACAGTCAGAGTTATAATGCCACTGTTTTTAATATACTGCTAAGCAGGTCAATGCTGTCCTAATTGCTAAAACTCTATATAATTCTATATTATTGATGACATTTTTATATTGTTTATCTATTTTTTATTGAATGCTAAATAAACTGGCTGCACTGACTTTACTGGAATCATTGTGTTGGGTAGAGGTATATGGACAAAATGTACTTTCTGTAATGCATGCAATTAATATTTTTTTCTTTTAATAGTACAGTCAGTCCAGATAGATGCCTCAGATCAGATTTTAGGTACTGAATAAGAAGGAATATTTTTAATCATTCTATAACCTTCATAGCTTTTGATGTCTGGCTGGATTCAGCAAGCTCTGCAAGGAGTGCTGGAATAGTGCAAGAGCTGCTGCATGCAATATGGCAGACAACCAATACAGGATCGAGCTCCTGGGAAATGCACAAGCAGTCCTACACTATTCTGGCATGGAAACCACTGCTACATGCTAATTACCTCATTTGCTGGTGAAAACCATGAAAATGAGGTGAATTAGTGATCCAGCAAGCAGGCAGTTGTCTGTGCCTGAACAGTGTACAAAGCAGAAATGTATTCAGCTAGTAGCTGAATACTTTCTGCAAATTACAAAATGGAGGCATGACAGCTCAAATTAAAGCATGTATTATATTTAGTAGGTATGCCAATGGCCAAATATATGACCATTGGGATGAAAAACAACTTAAATTTTATAAAATAAAACATTTTTTTTTTTTGGCCGATCTCGGCCATTTAAGCATAGGGCAATGATGCGCAAAGAGGATCATGCCGAAAATAAATTTAAAAAAAGGGGGGAAAGCAATTTTTAGGGAAATCTGTATTTTGCCATTATAGTCAATGGCATGCACAATGAAAACAATACCAGGGAACAGTGGTTGCTAAGAGGAAAGGCTCAGTGTGAGTGCAATAACTATGGAGTGAGGCAGTGGTATATGCAAATGAGGAGAATATTACTGAATCACAAATTTCTTCTAAGTGACAGACTGCACCTAACCGTGTAGGTGTTCTAATATGGATATATAAGCAGGAGGAGTAAATGACATCAAAAGGGGGTGTGTCATGCTTACTGTAAGGACATTGGGGCTCTGTTGCCTAGGTTTGTGCATAACTTGTAGTAATTGGTTGTTTTGGACCATTTCTAGCTCTTTTGAAATTCCCTGTTTAAAATCCACCCCTGAGCATTTTTTTCTGGCTATACTACTCAGAAACAGCTCCTCGTGGTCCTGCAGAGTGGTCCTAGCAGCAGAGAACTGAGAAAAGTGACTACTTTCCTGATTTAAGTATTTTTTGCTGTTTTTTACCTAAAATACCTCCTCTTGCTTACTTTAAACAAGCTTAAACTGTTTTTTAGCTGTTTGTTGCATTATATATTATCTGCACTTAAAGTTACATTTGGTTGAAAATTGGTCGAGAGTTTGTTTGTTTGTTTGTTTGTTAAATTTAACTGTTGAGGCTGCCCACTAAAGTGTGCTAGCCTGTGTAACTGATTTATTACTGTTTACTGCATTTCCGTGTGCTTTCTATCTCAAAAACAAAAACAACAAAAAAAATATCCTTTTTTTCCTGCCTCTCTTTGACTAGTTTAGACCAGTATACAGGCTTTGCTGTATTCTGGGCTGTGGTGTAGTTCCTGTCTTGTCCATTGCCTTACTTGGATAGAAGGAAGTTTCTTTGCTCACCAGTGGGGGTGGGGAGCCTTGAGCAGCCTATCTGTCCCTGGAGGAGTGACCTCAGCACAAGATCTTGTAGTAATTGGTTGTTTTGGACCATTTCTAGCTCTTTTGAAGTTGCCTGTTTAAAATCCGCCTCTGAGTGTTTTTTTCTGGCTATACTACTCATAAACAGGTACTCGTGGTCCTGCAGAGTGGTCCTAGCAGCAGAGAACTGAGAAAAGTGCCTACTTTCCTGATTTAAGTATTTTTTGCTGTTTTTTACCTAAAATACCTTCTCTTGCTTACTTTAAACAAGCTTAAACTGTTTTTTTTAGCTGTTTGTTGCATTATATATTATCTGCACTAAAAGTTACATTTGGTCGAAAATGGGTCAAAAGTTTGTTTGTTAAATTTAACTGTTGAGGATGCCCACTAAAGTGTGCTAGCCTGTGTAACTGATTTATTACTGTTTACTGCATTTCTGTGTGCTTTCTATCTCAAAAACAAAAAAAAAACAAAAAAAATATCCTTGTTTTCCCGCCTCTCCTCGACTAGTTTAGACCAGTATACAGGCTTTGCTGTATTCTGGGCTGTGGTGTAGTTCTTGTGTTGTCCATTGCCTTACTTGGATAGAAGGAAGTTTCTTTGCTCACCAGTGGGAGTGGGGAGCCTTGAGCAGCCTATCTGTCCCTGAAGGAGTGACCTCAGCACAAGAGCTTGCAGTAATTGGTTGTTTTGGACCATTTCTAGCTCTTTTGAAGTTCCCTGTTTAAAATCCGCGTTTGCAGGGCTTTGCATGATTGTGCGCATAGCGCAGCGCTGGTTAAACAAGGTTAAACTTTTTCTGGCTCCGTCAAGTCTGCTCTTCAAATTTTCCCTTAAGAAAGCTCTACTCTTATAATAATCAGTCTACTCGCTTTATTATAAGCCTAGCACTTGTTCTCAAAACCTCTCTTCTAAGTAAGCACTCTCAAACTAAAGAAAGCACTACATCCACCTACCACCCCTGTGAGTACCCACTTCCCTTAAAGGCACAGCACTCCCTTATAATATTCTAGCATGTCGAGTGGTAGATCACTAGCATCCTCTCTGGTTCAGCTGCTTAATCTGGGAATCTTGAGACAATTGTACAATTGTCTCATGTACACAGACAACCCTCTCCTCCTCCCAACAAACACAAATACATGTGAGAGATGCAACTATATAGCCAAACTGGAGGCTGAACTCTCTCAACTCAGGACTGGCAAGACCAGACAGGAGGAGAAGGTAACCACACACACAGCAAACCCAGTCCCACATAGACCTACCACAACTGCAAACCAAACACATAATAACACAAAGACATACTCGGAGGCTCTAACAAAAAACTTACCAAAACAACAGAGGCTCCCAAAGCAGACACCCAAAAATCCACCACCTCAAAACACAACACATGCAACACATACTTCAATAAATCAGTGTGTCAAACAATCACAGCCCTTAAGGCCAAACACTATGCCTGATACACTAGTAATAGGTGACTCTATAGTCAGACACACTGACGTTCCACTTACCAGGCTGAACAAGGAGAGGGTAATGGTGAGCTGCCTATCGGGAGCTAGGATCCGCCACATAACACACGCACACAGGTCACTCCAAAGCAAGTACAAATATGAGTCCATCATTGTCCATGTAGGCGTGAATGACCTGAGATGTACCTCCCTGGACTACATGAAAAGAGACATAGAGGAGCTCTCTGATTATGTAGCCCAGGCTGGTATGACCCTGACCCTGAGCAGCATTTTGCCCTCACCAAGAATGATGCCACAATACAAAGACAAGATGATCAGCTTTAATAATTGGCTCAATTACTGGTGCCATTCTAGGGGGATCCAATGTCTGTCTGCTTGGGATGACATGCTGGACAAGCCACGCTGCTTCACAAGGGATGGCTTGCATCTGTCACCACTGGGCTTCTGGATATTGGCTAAGGCACTTGCCATCCCCATAGTGCCTTTTTTAGGCAAGGCTCAAAAGACAAACCCACCTCCTTAGAAAACAAAAATGGAAAAAAATTAAGGGTAATGCTGCTCAACGTCAGAAGTCTAAATCTCAAGATGCAGGCTCTCGAAGCACTCCTTAGTATGGAGAACATCGACTGTGCAGTCAATGAAACCTGGTTTAAGGCTCCCGAGAGCACCCCAGTGCTACCAGGCTATACCTCGTACCATGCTTTTCGGCCCCAAAACTTGGGCCAAACTAAAAAGGGAGGGGGAGTGTCCATTTTCATCAAGGACACCCACACCTCCAGTTTAGTGGCAACACATGAAGCATCAGAGACCATCCAGGTGCAACTAACCGTAGGCAAAACTGCTATACAACTGGTAACATGTTACAGACCACCCTCCCTATCTCAGGAACCCCATTCAGCCTTCCTGAAGACATCGGAGGATATGAATGTCTCACCAAACACCATCATATTTGGAGACTTCAACTACCCTAACATAGACTGGGTGCATTATTCTAGCCCTAACACCCTAGCCCAAAGGTTCCTGGAATTCATAAATTCAAATGCAATGGAACAGCTAGTCACCTCTCCCACAAGGGGAGATAATATACTAGACCTGATCATCACAAACATGGGGACAAAGTGCTCCACACCGGAAGTATACCCCTCACTAGTGAGATCTGACCACAAACTAATCACCCTGGATATACATATCCCACCTCCACCCCCAACACAAAAGACTACAGTGAAAAACTTCTCAAAAGCCGACTTTACACTTCTTAAGACTGAGATAGTATCCTTTAAGCCCACTGGGCCAGTGGAAACCACATCCCACAATGCTGAATCCTTCACAAATGCTTTCTACGGACATCTCCAAGAATGCATGGATCATGCAATCCCAAATAAAACCAAGACCCTCTCTAACAAGGGCAGGCGTCCTGTCTGGTGGACCCCAGCCATAAACAAATTGTATAACAAAAGAAGGAAGCTACTGCACGTCAGAGCAAAATCGCATAAAGAGAAGGCATCTCTGATCAGCACTAGTAGAAAACTATGTTCTCTCATAAAAATATCCAAGGCCAACTTTGAGAGAAAAATTGGAATGGACACTAAAGATAACCACAAGGCCTTCTTCTGCTATGTTAGAAACCTGGTCGGAAACCCTAAGATATGCTCAGAGTTAGTTCACAATGACAAAAAATACACTAAACCCACAGATATTGTAAACATTCTGGCAGACAGGTTCAGTGCAAATTTCTCCCCTCCCTCACCCCCAAAAGAGGAAATACTTATCCCAGCTGAATGTAATCTCCCTGTCAGCTCAGATATCCAGGTGAGAACCGCCCTCAGCAAAGCTGAAAACACAGCATCAATGGGACTTGACGGTATCCCGGGTTGCATGCTACGTGAACTCCAAGAGGAGCTAAACCCGCACATAAAAATGCTATTTAACCTTAGCCTTACTACAGGATATGTACTTGAATACTGGCGTACAGCAACAGTGGTCCCACTCCACAAAGGAGGCACCTCTACAGACCCTGGTAACTACCGCCCCATAAGCTTAACCAGCCTGGTCTGCAAAGCTATGGAAAGAACCATTATGGAACTCATAAACAGAGACATTGGGGACCTACAGACACTTGATCCCACCCAGTTCGGCTTTGTAAAAGGCAGTTCCTGCCTTTTGAACCTGGTTGACTTTTTTGAAACAGTCACTAGAGCCATTGATGAGGGCAAAGCAGTCCATACAGCCTACCTGGACTTGGCTAAAGCTTTCGACACAATACCCCACTCAGGCATCATAGATAAGCTCAACAGCTTAAATGTAAATCCATATGTCACAAGATGGGTTGCAAACTGGCTAAAGGATAGAACCCATAAAGTCAAAATCACTGGAGCCATGTCAGACTCAAAGCCAGTCACAAGTGGTGCCCCACAGGGCTCTGTCCTGGGTCCCCTCTTGTTCGGCATTTATTTCTCAGATGTGAAAGCAAACATGGGAGGATTGTGGCTGACAAAGTTCGCAGATGACTGCAAACTAGGTGCCATAGTCGATACACCAGCTGACACATACATCCTACAGAAAGACCTCACTGAAACAGACAACTGGTGCCGGAGTCATGGCCTTAAACTAAATGCCAAAAAATGTATAGTCATCCCCTTTGGGAAAACAAAGTACCCACAAATTATCACATAGACAGTAACCCACTGAGTACGAAAAAAGTAATCAGAGACCTGGGGACCCAAGTCGATAGTGACCTCTCATTTGAAACCCACGTTGCCAAAGTGGTTAGAAAGACTTTCTACCTTGCCCACCTTATCATGAAGGATTCACATCCAGATGAAAGGAGGTCATTGTACCCCTGTACTCCTCCCTTATCAGGCCCATGATTGAGTACAATGCCCCATTTGGTATGTACCTCACCCAGCACTTGCAACAGCTGGAGAGACCCCAAAAGTACCTCAAGAAGAGGATCAAGGGTCTCCAACATATGACACATGTGTTAATCCTTCATGGATACGTATGGTCCTGGCATGGGCTCCATAGGACATGTTCTCTGCAATGTTTATTGGTGTACCTTGAAACCTTTGTGACTGCTACAGTTGTAAGATATGCCTGTGTACATTGCAAATGATAATAGCTGTGATGACTGCTACATTCAGTATACCAGTGCCAGTCTTGGATATATGTCCCAAATATGGCGCTATTGGCTGCACAACAGTGAATGCATCTGCATCTTTCTTACCAGTGAAAGTGGGTGGCTAGAGTACTCTCTGTGTTCAAGTGATAAGTCCCATGGTTCCATAACATGTTGTAAAATGCTCAAACAGGCTTACACAAACACATGGCTACATTGAGACTTGCACCACTTCCAATCAGTGTGTACAGGACACACCAAGGCACACATGTAGGGATGGCTGTATTTAGGTTTGCACACTTACCTATGTTGTGGTAAATACTACAGATCACAGTATGTGATGCATGCAACACACCTCATATTTGCTAGTGCTATCATTTTTGGAAATGTTATGCTTGATTGCATATACAGGCCTTGTTGTGGTCAGCTCTTTGGGGGGGGGGCTGCATAGCCCAATACAAATAAAACACTGCAAAATCCCACATGTGTCTAGGCTATGCCATATGGATATATACACAAACATGAAGTGGGCTGGAGTGAGATTAGAACCCCTACCTATTTAGTCATAGACACTATAGATCACAGTAGGTACTGCATGCACCACAGCTTAAATCTGATGTTGTACTGTCATCTGGTAAATCTTAAGGTGGCTGACATCATCAGGCCTTGTAGAAGAGACCAGTGCGGATGCTAGCGACAAGTTAAAGGGACAAAAAGTGCATAATCATTGCAGGTGGAGAGCCCATGAGGGCCTGTCTGTTCATTTGCAGGAGGATGCGCACACACAAACACTCACACACCAAGTGAGCTGGCAGGATATTAGAACCCCTACCTATCTAGTGTTATACACTATAGATAACAGTACGTCTCACATGCACCACAGTTTACATCTGATATTACACTGCCAGCTGATAGTCTTAAGGTGGCCGACATCATCAGGCCTTGTAGAAGAGAGCAGTGTGGAAGCCAGCAGCAAGTTACAGTGCCAAAAAGTGCATAACCATTGCAGCTGGATAGACCACAAGGGCATGTCCATTAATTTCAGGAGGATATACACACACTGACACAGTCATACACCAAGTGGGCTGGAGTGAGATTAGAACCTCTACCTATCTAGTCTTATACACTATAGTTCACAGTATGTATCACACATGCTTCATGTTAAGTCTGTTTTATGTGTGATTGAGGCACAGTACTTGTGCATTACACAAACTAGGCCTGTGTTGACCAGCATCTGTAGTCTGTAGTGTGATATTGCTTCATATTGTTATCTGCTTCTAGTATCCTAGAAGTGGAATAACTTTAATTATCCTAGCTGTGTGTGTACAGTTACCAGTATGGTCCTATGTGGCTGCTTGCAGTTTCATAGGCATATTTGTGGGCAGGGACAAGTTGCCCTGTCCATACATGCGTTGACAACATTATACATTACAGCACCTGCTCACCTGTGTGTGTCTACATGATAACATCCAGGAGTCTGTGGGTAAGTGTAATCTGTACTGTTCCACCCTTAGCTTGGATCCTTTGAGCAATAGTATGGCTGTATGATAGTGGAGATTTACTCACCATTATTAGGGTATGTCGGAAAATACACACATCCACACACATATTTCTATAACAGGGATGTATATATAACTGTAGCTGAGTGTGTGTATGAAATGTATGTTATGTAAATATATGAGGTGTGTATGTATTATTTTAATATATATAGCAATATATATCTGTGGATATCTATTTGACACTACATAGCGTAAGATATACTTTGCATGTGAGAGGGAGATAGTGACAGATGGATATGTCTATGTATATGTCTGTATGTATAGACATTCTGATGAAGAGGCACCAGTATTGCACTCATTTTACCTAAGTGTATCGGCATGCCTAGTGGGACTGTCAGTACTAATAAGGTGACTCCAGTCCACACCTACCTGTACTCCAGTCCAGGATTTTGTATGTTACAGACATTAACATCCGCCCCTGTTTCTGCAGTACTGCACTTCACTCAAACTGTCCACAGCATTCCCCAGCTGTGTACTGTACTTAATCTGTGACTGCAGTTGGTAATGTTACACCACAAACAAACTGACAGTCTGCATACCTCTCAACTGTTCTGATTTCCACAGAATGTCCAGAGTTTTGCCTCATATGTTTGGTCTGTTCCTCATACATTTGTGGTGTTCTGGTGAATTGTTGAATATTGACATCAATATATTATACTACTTGCAGACCAATATTTGTGTTTCAAATGTTATATCCCTAGGGCCAATAGCCTAGTACCAACCTATGAACCTAAGAACATATGTAATAATGCAATACCTTTACTTCCAGTGATTTTCTAGGTTTATGGGGACAATATTTGAAATATGCCCTTATGTTTGGGCCTTTGTCTCCCAAGTCTTACTGGTTTTGTCCAGATTTCTTGCAGTAAATGGTATGACACTCTGTGAAAACACCAACATAGTACTACCTCAAATGCAAAAGATGTGAGTAATTCCATATTAGAGCCATCAACACTATCACCTATAGTAGCTTCCCTAGTCCACTGAGCCACTCAGGTCACCAGACAGAGAGGTGTCATTCATCACACAATCAACAGCATGAATATGTACATTGTTATCCTGTGTGAGGAGAGACATACAATGGTGTTACACTCCTGAGATTGCCTGGTCCACTGATATACGATAGGTAATCTTCTGTTTAAGCAGTTGTATGGGTACACTGCTGTGTTGCGGTGGGGAAACAATGGCACATGATTTGCTGGGATATACAGTAGTCCAAATATCATGTGAGCCCACTGTTAACTAATCTCCCTTGACTGGTGTAGTGAATATTCCAACCATGAGGCCTAGTGACTATTAGGAACACATACTATTGGACTGGATATCTGTAGTCCCATGTGGATGTTACATCTGTCCAACTAGCCCACTATATTTCCTTGGATAAAAGCAGCAGATCCGTAGGCAATAAAAAAGGGCAATAAAAGAAAGTCATATGGAACAAAAGATCATTTGCTGTTAAATAAAGTCATATTGGAGAACTGTAAAAAGGGGAAGTATTTAAGTATGGCATGGATTGACTATAAAAAAGCATTTGATAGTATCCCACATTCATGGATAAAAGAGTGCTTAAAAATGTATAAGATACACCCTACACTGATTGACTACATTACAGTGACCATGAAACAATGTCAGATTACTTTACAATTAAGCCATGATAAAGGATGCCTATGTATAATGACTGTGTCCCTCACCGAAAGGAAATCCAGTGTGTTCCCTTGTATTAAACCAGGGTGGCAGCTCTAAAATTTTCTTCAACTGGCATTATAAAAGGAACTACTAAAAAGAGTAGACTTTGTGCTCCTGCTTTTTTATTAAGTAATCTCCAGACATTCTTTGCCAGAAACAAGCCTTTAAGGATTTCACAAAATGATATTTAGCACTCAGAAATGCCTGACCTCTAGAATTAACCAGTGGACTGGGAAATAAACAGCAACAGTATCTTTTTTTGAGAAGCCAGTATCAATTTTTGGTACATGTTAGATTTTACAAGGAATTTTCAACATGAGTGTCATGTATTTTCTTTGACATGCCTGGTTAGACTGGCAAATTGCAGCCAGGAAATGTTTTTTTCATATTTAACTAAGAATTCTGGCAGTGATTTCATACTTAAAGGAGAATATTTTTCTTCTTCAGTTGTATTTTGCCCACCACATGGTTTTGCTTCTTTTTAGCAGTGATGGAGTATATTATAAGAATTTTATATTGAAACTCTTATTCTTTTAATAAAGTATAGAAAATCAGTGTCCAGTGATTTAATAAACCCACCAGGAAATTATGGAATGGTTAGTACAGTTATTAAAACTCTGCTTAAAATGTTGTATATTTTGAACAGACACTAGGTAGAACAGCATTTCTGAAATACCTCAATTTTCTTCAGTAAGGCTGTTTGCCTGACGATAAGCACAGAGGATTAAGAGTACATGATATTACTAATTTTCCTTTTGGAGTCAAAAGTGCAGTCTTTAATTCCTTCCACCTACTGTGTAATAGTGTAAACCGTGTAACCACATAGTGATCTAAAGTTGCCAGTGAAGATGTGCACTTGTGTCCAATGTGCTTGCCTGGTTTACAAATGTATAAAGTATTCAATTGTCTATATATATAAGCTAGATACAGTTTAATTGAAATCAACTCAGAGCAAGTCCTCGTATACTTCTCATGGCATATTACAGAAGTAGAAGTAGATTGTCTGGCCTTTTTTATACACAAATACTGCTGCTCAGTTGTGTCCCAACCAGTTTTTGAACTCCAGTCTAATAGCTGGTAATCCTCCACCCTAACTGTTAAGCTATTGGTCTGGGCATATATAGATAGAAAGAAAGAAAAATAGACAGATAGACAGATAGACATCAGATAGATAGAGAGATAGATAGATAGATAGATAGAAATTATATATATAACTGAACATTCATAATGTCGCCTTTTTGTTTGTTCATTTGTTTTACTCCAGCAGAAGTATTCACTTCTGCCGGTGTTAAGCCTGTGTGAGATTGTGGACAGTGGGGATTAGGGAATTGGCCCTTTCTCCACTGTAGAATAATATCAGAGTTGGTATACATAATTAACAAGGGGTGTAAAGGGTTCAGGGGGGACTTGCCCCCTGTAAAAAAAGTAACG